>NW_026896780.1:0-105922 GCF_033153095.1 Gastrolobium bilobum | reverse complement strand
GGAAGTAGGTGAACCCTCCTGGAGACGAGAACACGTGACCGAGGTCGCCAACAACCAACATTTGAAGGAAGCACTGGACTTGCTGGATGAAATCAGAGGATATGCCGTCCACAAAGATCGCCAGTCAAAAGAAAGGTCAGCCGCTTATTATAACAAGAAAGTCATTCCACGAGTTTTTGAGGAAAAAGATCTGGTTCTCAGAAGAGCGGACGTTGGAAATAAGAACGCCCGAGAAGGAAAGCTCGCCCCAAACTGGGAAGGTCCCTACCGAATAGCAAACAAATTGGGAAAAGGAGCTTACTCGCTGGAAACACTGGATGGGAAGGCGATCCCGACGGCGTGGAATGCAGACAAGCTCAAGAAGTACTATAGTTAACTTGCCATGTAACATCGCCTGCACTCTTTTCCTTCCCTACGTTTTTGTCCCAATGGGTTTTACTAGGGAAGGTTTTTAATAAGGCAGGGTCCCACATTTTCAATAAAATGGAAGCCAACATTAGCCTTCTATATTCTGTGTCAAAATTAATCTAACAGGATGGTTCTCACCCCCTGCCGCAGTTGGACTGGGATGGTCCTCACCCCCAGCCAACGCCCAACTAACGGGATGGTTCTCACCCCCTGCCGCAGTTGGACTGGGATGGTCCTCACCCCCAGCCAACGCCCAACTAACGGGATGGTTCTCACCCCCGCCGCAGTTGGACTGGGATGGTCCTCACCCCCAGCCAACGCCCAACTAACGGGATGGTTCTCACCCCCGCCGCAGTGGGACTGGGATGGTCCTCACCTCCAGCCAACGCCCAACTAACGGGATGGTTCTCACCCCCGCCGCAGTGGGACTGAGATGGTCCTCACCTCCAGCCAACGCCCAACTAACGGGATGGTTCTCACCCCCGCCGCGGTTGGACTGGGACGGTCCTCACCCCCAGCCAACGCCCATTTAACTTACGAAAAGGAATATTAAAGAAGAAAGCCTAAAAACAAGAAAGGAAAGGAAGTTCATCAGCAAATATAAATTACTTGTCATTCATTAGGAGATCAAATTATAAGACTTTGGTTGATATGCCAACCATACAAATTTAAATTACATCGGTTTTATATAGGGGGGCCTAAGTCCAAGTCTATAAATCTGCCTTGGCCGCCTCAACGCGTGGCGCATGATCAATGACACCCTCTTCCAAAGCTTGTGCATCCACCGCTACGACCGACCGAGCAACATCACCACCAGTCACCATGCTAGGATCAACCACATTCTCAATGACAGCCTTGGTGGGCACGCCGAGCTCAGTATCGCCCTCCTCGGGTCCATCCTCACTATCCGCATCAGAGGCCGGAAGCATTCCCTGCGCACCTTCATCATTGTCAGTCTCTGGCGCCTCCTCAATCACCTTGACGGTGTCACCATCAAGACGCTGAATAATCTTGCCATCCTCGACCTCATAATCGGGAGAAAAGCCAGTCAGATCGGCGTCAGGATACCTAACAGAAACCTGCTTCAGGGCACAGTCAAAAGAAAGGTACATCCGGTTCCCAAGAGCCTCCTCCAATTTCTCTACTTGCCCAGAGGCCTTCTTAAAGTCCTCATCTCTGGCATGAAGATCCCCTTGAACGGCAAACAAGTCGGTGGCCAGCTTATCCTTTTCAACCTGGAGAACCCCCTTCTCCTTTTTGTCGTCCTCCAACAACTTATTAAAGCCATTTTTCTCGTCATACAGCTGCTTGATATCACCCTATGACTTTTTCAGCCGCTCAGACAATGAGTTAATGGAGCTTTTCTTGTCAGCAATCTCCTTGCCAAGACGCCCAACATCAACAGTAAGACTTTCCACTTGTCGCCCAAACTCATCAAGGCGATTCTCTTGCAAAGAGCACTGCTCATCGATAGCAAGGGCGATCTCCTGCATCCCCAGGATACGACCAACAACCACTTGGGTACAATCCATAATTTGCTTCCGATCCAGACGCGGAGGAGTCACCATCTTTGGGCGACCAACGTTAGGAAATCCTCTAACAAGGTCCCTTTCTGACAAGGTTAAGGCCCTGCTAACAGGAATTGCAACAGCAGGAGGGGAATCTTCAGCGCTAGAAGTCACACGGGCCTGGTCGCCCTGGGATGAAGGAGGGTTGATCGCCCGGTCACTCTCGCAGGTACTACCTCCTAAGTGCCCGCCCGATGAAGGTTCATGGCGTGCAGACTTCGAAGCTCGAGGCGGCGTTAAACTTGCTCCTGCACCTCGTTTCTGACCAGGCGTCCCCAGGACAGACGATCCAGATCCCAGAGTTGATTCGCTCGCGGAGGAGTTACCGGCCACGCCCGTAGGCTCTTTAATTATAGGATGATTGGCCCTCTTCCTCAGCTCTCCCGCGGGAATGTCCACAGCAGAACAAACTTTGGTCTTCTTGTTCACGGTTTGATGAGCTTTCCCCTTACCCACATCCCTCACAACAGGGTTGGGCCGAACTTGAGGAGCATCGCCCTGTTTGGCTTTCAACCTCGCCGCCGCCTCGCGTGCAAGCTTCAGCATCTCCGCCGCCATTGATCCGACTACAAGAATTAAAGAAACATTAGTAAAAGCTGCATAAATAAGGAGGGCGTTGGAAGCGACAGAAAAGATCACCACACACACACACACACACAAAAACACTCAGAACGCCACCACACCTCCATGACACAATACTTGCTTCGTGGTCCATCGATCCAAAATCTCCTTTACCTCCACAAACCAGTCAACCACCTTTACCTCCTCAGGAGTCAAACTCCCAAACGCCGAAGAATACTGACCAGCGGGCGTCTCGTAATGGGCCTTAGTCCAATTCAGGGGAAACCGGCACTCTCTGCTCGCCGGATCAATAAAGAAAGGAAGCTCTCCCTCGCCCAACGTGGGTTCAATCCAAAAAAAGGTGTGTTTCCAATTCTTGTACGAGTTGGCATACTGAGCAAATATCACTCCTACCGTAGTTCCCGCCTTTAACGACACCCATCCAAGTTTCTTCTTTGAGCGAGACACCTGGAAGCAATAAAAGAATAACCGAACAGAGTACCCTCATCCGAAGTACCGACATATGCTTTCAAAAACCCGAATGAACGCCTAAGCGTTTGGATGCAATTGTGAAGGTGCAACCTGCAGGTGGGATAACACTCCCATCTCAAACTCAGTGAGCGAAAACCTCACTTTCTGATATGTAAAGTGAGTCTTGTAAACCATGAAACGCCATCGAGACTTCGTCGCATTGCTGGGCGCGTCACAAGCCCGTCGTTCCCTCGTAACGGCGAACGTCTGCCACTCCGCCTCATGAGCGCCATTTTCAGTAAGTATGAAACTCGGCTCAGAATTGTAGTGGCGACGCAAAGTGTCCTGGTCAGCATAACTTGATGACGAAGTAGCAATCTCCGGGTCAACCCATTCCCTCGCCTCGAGGCGATTTTCCGATTGAACAACCTCCATTAGTCAAGAAAGAATCCTTCCTGGGAGTGATAAACACGCAGTCAATCCTCAATACTTCACCAAAGCCAAGAAGACCACTGCGAGGAGAAAAGAGATGCCACCTCGCCCTACCCCCCACCTCTGTAATCACCAACGCCCTCCTTACTGATTACTACAAGAAAAAGTAATGCAGACACAAACTACTTACCATCAGAATCAGAAGCTTCTAAAGAACTTGAAGAATAAAAATCTGAGTAGCTTAAAGAAGAAGGCCACCAAGCAGGCGGTATCTTATAAAGCCCCAAGTCTTCGTATATGGCGTCCCACACACCATACTTCACAAGGCGTCCATCTTCAGGATGAAATCTACCTAACCAGTTCTCCGTAGACTTGTCATATTTACGGCGATGAAAAGAGGAAGAAAGACTGGGTATATGGCCCCGAGAGGTGCTCAAGGCAACACGGGAGTCAACAGTCAAACGAGAAGGCTTATAATAATACTCTATGGGACAATTTTGTGGAAGACGGTTAACTGAAGACAAAGGCTGAACAAGTCGCCCTATCCCCAAGGCAGAGTGCCGTGAAACATGGAGGTAAGAACCCCCCCTTTCGTCTAGCCCCCCGAACTGAAGACCCTGAACCACGACGATAGGAAGGGCGAGCCCTAAATCCCTCACTGGGACCCCTAGACCGTCGCCCTCGAGTGCTGGCTGGCTGACGCCTGCCAGACACAGAAGCACTCTCACCCCCTGGATCCAGACGCTTACCAAGCGGTCGAGAACCAGATGCTTCACCCAAGTAGGGAAGCACAGGCCCTAAAGCCCGTTCAGGCAAGAGACTCTGAATCTCATCTTCAGAGAAACCCAGAAGTTCTGGAATCCTACCATGGGGCAATGACTCCACCCCAGGGACCAAAGAACGGTAGGAGGGAAAGTTGCTGCTCCCTCCACGCTTAGCAAGATATTTCTGCATAGCTGGCCCCACTGAACAGCCATCGAATGAGTCGAAAGCTTCATCAAACTCCTCCTCCTTAACCTCTACCCCCAACCCAGGAAGGTCCATGGCTCTTACCGTGCCCAAGAAAAGAAGGAAAAATGGTGTACCAAGAAGCACAAGAATATCAAAGGAGAAAGGGTGAGGCACTATACCTTTGAAGTTATGCGAACGGTGAAGAAGCTTTAAGGTAAGGAAGAAGAAGCGCAGCGTAATAAGAAGTAAGTATATACCAATAACCAGCGTAAAGAAGACCTCCAAGCGAGAGCATGTTCCCCTTTTAAAGAAGAAAGAAGCGCAAGGTGGCACTCGCAAGAATTGCCCTTTGATATTTCGACCGTCTGATGTCGTAACCGTCATTTAACGGGCGGTTGAGATGAGGGGCATGATGGTAATTTTAAGGTGATATGACACCAATCACGTCGTGGCACTCACACGGCTTACCCCTTGATATTCCGACCGTCAGATGCCGTAACCATCATTAACTGGCGGTTGAGATGAGGGGCATGATAGTGATTTCAAGGTGATATGACACCTTGCACGTCGCATTAATACGCCGTGTCTCGAAACAATACAACTGCTTGTAATGATGGAGAGTCCATCATTACAACGTGCACGAAAACCGAAGAGACACCCTTCGCGTCAGCAGGACGAAAGACCTGAAGTACCCCTGGAAGCATGAGGGACAAAATCGTTGGTCTTCTGATTCCAATCAGAGACGCCCAAGATCCTAATTTGGGCGACATCAGCCCAAGAACGCCCAGTAATTACGACTGGGCACCAACGCGGGTCAGCTACGATATTAAAGCGGCGACACCGCTCATGAATCTCCCAAAAGGAAACGCCCAAAGACAATAACTTGGCACCATCCAACGCATGCTACCAAGCTGGGGGGGGCTCCTGTTCCGGATGGCCCAAACACTGGTACAGCCCAGCTGGCCAGGCCCAATCCTCAGCCCCAACCCACGTGAAGTCTCGCGCCCTCCAACCTTGCAGCATGTCCAAGGGATACACTGAAATGCCCCACCTCGGGACGCTAACCACCAAAGGCGCCAGCCACAGGCACTATAAAGGGAAAACTACCCTCTGCCCAGTGCTGACATCGCCAGACGCAGAAGGCAGCGCCAAACACGCCAAACACTGCTATCATGGGAGTACATCCCAAGGAGGGTTGACCTCTCCTTACCAACCCACACCATATTCCCTATAAATAGCCCCCATGGGCACAACGTAAAGGCATCTTATGTATCGTGATATTACCCATTTACTTTGAGTCCTATTGCTTACTGCACTTACTTATTGTCTTGCTATTGCTTGACATAATACCTCTTATCCTGGTCTGTACCTAAGCTAAGGGTATCTCCCATACAGTGACTCATCCCTAAAGGGAACATAGTGGGCTTATAGATCCCAACGGTACAATTAGGTTGATATTGATTTCATTTACCACTTATCAACGAGATTTGATTTGATTTAGATAGCTAGCCAAGATTTCAACTTAATGTAAAACATACAGAAATCTTTTCTACCTCTTTTGGCCTTTCCATTTGGCTTCATAACATTCATTTAAGAAATTAAAAAAATAAAATAAAAGCTAAAGTTATTTTATATTTGAAAAATGTATTTTAAAAATAAAATTTATAAGCACTTTTTATATATAGAAATACCTAAAAGATATATAATGATAGTGGAATGGAGTGGGATTAAAATAAAATTAATTTTTTTTAAAATGTTTAATTTTAGACTTCTATTTTTTTTTTAAAAAAATAAAGAATCCTGACTTAAAAATATATCATTTTAATTTTTTTTTTAAATTCATCTTTTTTAAAAAGCAATACTATCTAAATACATAAAATTATTCAAAAGATTTTTTTTTTTTTTAAAAAAAAAGAGCCTATCCACATAGGCTCTCATTCTCACCGTAAAGCAATATCAATATATGAGACATCCTTCAACTATTCAATTTGAAACTCGAGGTGTTCATCTAACTTCAACCAAACCTTACAAAAAAATGCAGCTCTTAACAAATGGCCAAGGGCATGTTTTGTGCATAGTATTAGATAAGGCCTGATATCATAAGACCTGATAGTATAAGACCTAATTGTATAAGACCTGATTAAATTTTAATGTTATCCAGCGTTTGGTATGGTATTATATAAGATAATATATTTCAATATTTTAAAAATTAATATATGAAAAAAAATTATTTTAATATATTAATATATTAGTTTTTGAAAATTGTACTTGTAAGCAATACTAATACATCAACCTCTTATCAAGCTTAATCCCTCCCCCTTAGGCCGGATTAAGTTATACATCGTTTTGATGTATTAAGGGGTCCTGCTGTATAAGCTTATACTATACGATGGTCACATCAAATAACTGAAAATGTCATAATATATAGTATAAGCTTATACTATCAGGTCTTAGGTCTTATACGTTACACCAAACAGCCGTGAAAATTATACCTTAACTCCATTTTGCTGGAGGGGGGGGAGTGAAAAGTGAAGAAAATCAACAGTCAAGGTCTAATTTAGAAACCAAAACATTTCTATTCTGTTTTTTTTTTTGGCCAAAAAGTTTGGAAGAAAATTAACTGCTAACACTAGTCTATTCTAATGAAGAGTAAGTATTATTCTATGGGTTAAAGTAAAAACCCTTTTAAATGTTTATTTACTTCTGAAATGTGGTATAAGAACTGCTTGCTGATATAAGATACCTGTTGTGTGAATTTGAAATATGAAAGACTCTCCTTATTATATTATTGTTGTGGTTATATATGACTCAATGAAAATGCCTCCGGATGATAGGAGAGAGAAAGATATTGTGTTAACCAAAATTATGGCACCTGTATAAAGATGTCAATCATTTTTTACCCAAGAACTTCAAATATAAACCAAATCTGATAAAGAGGTACTAAGTAAAAGGGTTTTGTTCTTCTCCTCTAACGGGAGAAGAATTTTTTTTGCAGACATAATTTTTAAATGGGCCCCATTATATTTTAACAAAAAGAAATAAAATAAAAAATGGCATGTAAAATGGTGTGTCATTGGAGTATAAGCTAAGGATTAATATTTCTCATGTTATAGGAAATAATTTTATTTTTTACATACATATTTAAGTGTGTAGCGTCTATGTTTTCTTTTTATCTCTCTTCTTTTCGTATAATTAATCACTAAGTAAAATCCTTGACAATAGTTATCAGTTTCAAAAAACTGAATAAAAGGAAGAACTAGAGCAAGCTGACGCTACTAGGACTCTTGTAACATATAATTAGGCCAATGTGGGACTTATTTTTATTCCTCCGATTTAGGTTGTTACATTGTTGCTATACGTACAGTTTCTCTCTAGTTAAATAAAAATCTTGTATAATATTTAATTTTTGAAGATGGTGATTATTCCCCTGCTACTTCTTTTAAAGGATAGTTACTGGTTAAGGGAAAACGTTTACATAGCGCAATCAATAGCAATAAAAAGAAAATGAAAAAATGATGGTCAAAACACAAGTGTGGGATTGGAATCAGCCAGCTTCAGCCTGTGGTATGCACTATGCAGGTTGCAAGTTCGTCGCGCGCTCGTGGGCGGGCTTATGGATAATTGCAATCTCTGTCTGGAAATATGTCGCACAGGGCTGGCTTTGATGTTCCATATCATGGCAACACTATTGATGAGTATTCCATCACTTTAATGCCCCAACTTAGGTCACAAGCAGGCGCTACTATGCTCGGCAATATTCTGTAGTTTGTCAGGAGTTTATAAAGTTCAATTTTTTTCGCGGTCGTTTGATGTGGGACTTATAAATGCAAACACCAATCTGACATAAATGTAATGATTGTAGACCCTTCCTTCAATCCATTTGATGACATTTTACATACTTGGATGATTAGAAAATAAGTTTCTTCTACTTTTGTACATTAGAGCATCAGAGAAAATATTTTTTATGGTCTAGGGCCATCCAATAATTTGGTGCTCCCTTTCACAACATCAATTATTTCTTTCCTTTTTTACTCATGTTATTTTCTCTCTTTTTCAATTTTACCCTCACATTTATACTAAAAGACCACCGAAAAAATGGTGGTCTCGGACCCTAATAAATTCTCTTCTTCCCAAGGCAAGTCAAAATTAGTCTTCTAGCTCTCACTTGTTTTCCAAACCCTCTTCATCAGCCTTCTCTTTTATAATAATTCAGATGCCTTAACTTCACCTTCATTGGATATTTATGGCTTCAAAAGACAAGAAATAAAAATAATATATATAATCCCTGTAGAAATGGACTTTGATAATTTATATTTGTGTTGTCTTGATTTCTCTCTTTTTAAATCTTGAGTTTTCTATCTTCTTTCCTTAATTTTTAAAAAGAAATTTAAAGAGTTAAAATGTAACAATAAATAACAAGTATTCCGTGCAGTGTAAAGTATTAAAAATTTAGGTAAAATTTAAAATATATAAATTAAAAGAAAAATGTTTTAAAATATAAGATATGTATGCATGATTAATTCAAATAGAATCTAGAAAATATCAACATCAACAACATATTTATCCTAAACTAATTGGGGTCGGTGGTATATGAATCCAAATAAAAGGTACGAAGGGATAAAAATAAAAATAAAAATAAAAATAAAAATAAGTAATAATATAAATATAAACATAAACATAAAAGTAAAAATAAAAGGAGTGTAAAAAAAGAATAAGAAGAAGATAGGGAAGGGGAAAAGAGAGAAAGGAAAAGAAGAAGATGGGGGGATAAAAAGAGTAAACGGACTATCTAGAACATAAGAATAATAACGGGTCTAACACCATGCTAATAGTTTTTCTCCATTACGTTCTAAAGCACATCATCCGCCAATTTATATCTCACTCGATTAAGTCTTGTTTTACGACCTTCCCTCAAGTAAATTTCAGTCGACCTCTACCTTTTTTTTTGTGTCGAGCTCTTGGTAACAAACTTTTGTTCTTACGGGAGCATCTAGGGGGCCTTCTCATTATGTGCTCAAACCATTTCAATCTATGTTCCCTCATCTTTTCAGCCACCGATGGTACTCCTACCTTACGTTGAATATTTTCATTTCTTATCTTACCCATCCTCGTATAACCACACATCCACCTTAATATCCTCATCTTTGCTATTCCCATTTTATGTTCATGTTGTCTATGTACCGGTCAACATTCAGCTCCATATAACATTGCAGGCCTTACTGCTACTCTATAGAATTTTCCTTTTAGCTTAAAGGGAATTTTGCGGTCACACAAAAACCCAGAAGCACTACGTCATTTCATCCACCTGCTCTGATTCTATGATTTACATCCTCATCAATCTCTCCACTTTTTCGCAGAATGGATCCCAGGTATCTACTTGGGTACCTCTTGACCAAGTAGATGCACAGGATCTTGGTCTACATCTCGTACCAGAGAAAATTCACACTTTATATACTCAGTCTTCCTCCGGCTTAATGTGAATCCTTTAGACTCCAACGTGCTTATCCATAATTCAAGTTTTATATTGACACTATCTTTGGTCTCATCAATAAGCACAATATCATCTGCAAAAAACATACACCATGACATTTTCTCTTGAATATCTTTTGTTAGTTCATCCATAACTAAGGCAAAGAGATAAGGACTTAGAGCCGAACCTTGGTGTACACCTACCGTCATAGAAAAATAACTTGATGTTCCATTACAAGCTTTCACACATTTAGTAGCTCCATCATATATACATATCCATGATTGCCTTTGCATACTTTGATGATACTTTTTTCTTCTCAAGAACCCACCATAAAACTTTTCTTAGTACCCTATCGTATGTTTTCTCAAGATCTATAAACACCATATGTAAGTCCTTCTTATTTTCTTGATATCTTTCCATTAATTGTCGCATAAAGAAAATGGCTTCCACGATACATCTTTCTGGTATAAATCCAAATTGATTTATAGAAACCTTTGTCTCTCTCCTCAAGCGATGTTCAATAGCTCTCTTCCACAACTTCATAGTATGGCTCATTAGCTTAATGCCTCTATGGTTAGAACAATTCTGAATATTTCTCTTGTTTTTGTAAATAGACACAAGCATACTTTTCCTCCATGCATTAGACATCTTATTTGTCTGAAGAATCTTATTGAAAAGATTGGTCAATCATTTTATTCTCACATTCCCCAGACCTTTCCACACTTTAATAGAGACATCATCGGGTCCCAAGGCTTTATTAGTTTTCATCCTCTTTAAAGCCTCCTTAACTTCATATGTATTGATTCTGTGAACAAATCTTCTATTCAAATCATCATAAGCGTCCTCTAAGTCCACCTCGCTTTTATCGTCATCCCCATTAAACAACTTGTTAAAATAGTTCATCCATCTTTCATTTACATCTTCATCTCTCACCAAAAGGTTTTGATTCTCATCATTGATTCTTCTAACTTAGGTGAGGTCTTCACTTTTCTTATCCCTCATTTTTGCAAGTTTATATATATGTTTTTCACCATCCTTTCTACCAAGATTTTTATACAAATCGGCGAAAACCTTGCCTCTAGCTTCCCGCATTGCTTTCTTTGCATTTTTTCTCGCCAATCTAAACTTTTGCAAGTTCTCATCATTGTGACTTTTATGCAAAGATCTTAAGCATTTCTTCTTTTGTTTAATTGCCTTTTGCACATCTCCATTCCACCACCATGTTTTCTTTGTATGAAAACCATTTCATTTGCTTTCTCCCAACACCCTCATTCCCATATTTTGAATACACATAGTCATCTCATTCCATATTTTATTTGCTCCTTCATCAAACTCCCATGGTCCTTCATGCAATATTCTTTCCTTGAACTTTCTCTATGTTTCCTGCTTTAGATTCCACCATCTTATCCTTGGGTTGTGAGCCCTCTTCCTCATTAATTTATAAAATATGTTTAAAATTATAAAAAAGACATACATCATTAACTTAAATGTATTTCAATTTAAAACTCATGTCATTATTTGACAGAAAATAGATTAAAAGATTAAGTCACTCTTCAAATAATATTTTTTTTTGGGTAGATCCTAATAATTTTTTTTGGGTAAACGATAATATATTTCAATTTGATATAAGAGTTGAGCAACTCAAATTTGGAGATTAAAGAATAAAATTTAATGTAAAATAAAATAAAATTTAGGAGATAAGGCAAGAGATAAAAAAAATAAAAAAGTTAAAAAAAATTATTTTGAAAGTATAAATAGAAAAAATTTGAGAAAAAAATAAATTTTAACGTAAGAAGAAAATTTTAAGAGTAATTATAATACAAGAATTTTAGAAAATGTTAAAAAATATCAAATAAAGTTGAGTCATATTCTTGAGAAGAAATAAAGTATTGGAGAGGGATTATTTTTACTTTAATACAAGAATAAGAAATACAGCAAGATTTGTAACACGCTGATCTTCATTGATTTCAGATGGGATCTGCACAACGTTTGGGATATGTGCAACCAGTGGTTGCAATCCTTGTACATATAGTGCATTCTGACTTACCGCTAAAGTTGACGCTGAATCAAAATGCATGTCGCTGACATGAACAACATTGTAGTCAATTGCTTGTTGATTCTCGAGGTCGTGTTGATCCGCTAGAACCTCTTGTATCACCGGGTTTTGTCGTGGCTCAGGACTTGGCAATGATGGCTGTTGATAACCACTTCGGGTGTGTGCCATGATTTTCGTGGGATTTGAAAGTTCTCGAGATTCCCACAGACGGCGCAAATGTTTTATCTTGATGACAGAGATGTCTAGCCCAGGGCTAGTAGATCGATATTGAATCTTGTACTCACTCTAGGTATCTATGAATTAGATAGCTTAGGGGTAGCAAATTACCGTACACAACTATGAGGCTTTAGCAAAAAGGGTGTTGTGTGTGTACAGTGACAACATAATAGTAAAAGAGAGAGATTTGTCCATACCTGTGGTCTTTACCTCTTATTTATAGAGTTTACCTTGGGATTTGAACAGTCTGGACCCTTTACTTCATGGGCCCAATTGTCTCTTTTCATAGCTATCGAGTGTCTGCCCTTTATTGGACCTTTTGGGCATATGAGCCTTATGTAGGTCCATAACAAGGTGAATTATAAGAATGACAAGTATTAATAAATTTAATATTTTAAAGTATCTTCGGTTAACTTTTGCTTAAGAAGGTATATTGTATTAATTTGTTGCATTTTGGGGAATTATTTTCGCTAGGGGTTGTCTAAATGTTTTAAATCGAGTAATTAATATAAAAGAATGTACTTACCTAATTACGCTTAGATTTCATCTGATATTTAGTGTGTAAATTAAAGTCACTTTACATTAGAGGTGGCAAAACAAGCCGACTCGCCCTGACCCACCCCGTCATCAACTCGCAAAAAGAGGCGGGGTGGGTTGACCCAACTTTGGATTGTGGATTGAAAATATCAACCCGCCCCGTTTTAAGGGGGTTGACGGATTGGCCCGCTAAAATATTCCTTAAAAAAATAATTGAAAAAAATACTATATAAAAAATATCACAAATGATGCTCTAAGAAGAAAACAAACACAAAAATAGCCTAGGGGGTGTTTGGTAGATGATTTGTTGTGGGAAAGATGGCTAACTGAGAGTGGGTATTTAATTACACCATATTTGGTAGAAGTTTAAGGGAAAAAATACCATGCAACCATATTCCCATGCAAATAAGATTTGTGTGTAAAGTGATGCAAAAATCACTATTTGAAAATACCACCTTGGAGGTGGTATTTATAGATAACAAGGCAAGCGAAAAAATATTTGCCATGGGTCAGACGGAAATACCCCTTATCCTCATGTAAAAATTTAGCACAGAATCAAGTTTTACAAATCATATATCATTTGAATTTGGGCTACCGAGAGATGTAATTTTGGTTTTCCTTTTTCAAAACGTAAAGTTTGTAGGTGTGCAGAACAACAATTTATATTGGTGAGTATGATTCATATATTTTTACCCCCAAAAGAAAGAAAAAATCAAATACGAGCAGTACCGTGTGTGGAGTTGGATAAAGATTAAAAAGGGTTATTTTCGTATTTTCAACCATTTTTCCATCAATATTTTATTTTCAACCAAACATAGACTCAGTAAAATTAACCCAATTTTTCCGGTAATATTTTGGCTTACCAAACAACTTTTTTTTAACTTTCCTACCAAACTAATTTTTCTACCACATTCATAGTAATTGTATTTTCCTAATAAATTTTTTTTTCTCCTCTACCAAACACCCAAACTCTTCACTAAAAATCAGTGGCGGGTTTGTCACAATGGGTGTTGAAGAACCACAAGAAGAACAAGCTTTTGATGATTCTAGTTTTTCAAATGCACTGTTTTCAAACAAGGTCAATGTTTTGAGGCTTGTTGATGTTCTTCATTAGGCGGTTGCGCCACCCACTTTGTTTCAAAGTTGGATGGAAGAACATAGCTATGTCTTGAAGTTCGACTCAGTCCCATAACAGTGAAAAACCAAAGAAAGGGGAGCTCAGACAAAGTCCTCCATACACGGATCCATGCCAGATCTGACGATTAAAAAAGGGGGAGATTAAAGTCGAAGGATTGAAGAGAGTGATTGATTCGAGTCGAAGGAGAAAATGAAAATCTCCAGGTGGCGCAATTTTACCTAAGTTTTCAAAAGGAAAAATGAAAAAAAAAAAAATGAAAAAAGCAACGTAATATATACAATATTTTTTTTATAATTTAAAATTAAAAAAAATATATTAACCCACAGATTAACTTGCCTCGACCTGTCCTTAACCCGCTGACAAGTGATGTGAGTTAAAGTGGGTTAATGGGTTGATATATATAACCGAACCTGTCCCGTTTTAGTGGGTTGGCGGATTGACCCCTCGGGTTCAACCCACATTGCCACCTCTACTTTACATTATTTCAAAATTATGTATTAATTATCAATAATTATTTAAAAATTATCCTTTCAAATAATGATCATAAAATGTTGAAATGTTGTCCATTGAAAAAGATTGGATTCAAGTTCTTTTGAATGCAAGAATTTTCTTTGGGAGAGTTAATCATACCATGATATGAACGTTCCCTATTCGAACAACATTGTCTCTTATAGAGGTGTAAAAGGGTTAGACGGCTTGTCGAAGACCTACAATTTAGCCTGCCTTTAGCCCGACCCGTTTTAAAAATAGTAAGGACTTGAACTAGTTAAAAGGCTTGTGTAGAAATCAGTCCAAAAACCTATTTTAGTACGCGTGACCTCTAAGCTTATAGGCCCGACTCGTATTTTTCAATAAATAATATTTTTTTATTAAAAATAAAATAATATCTTGTTCAAGTTTATTGGACATTTGTTTATGTTTGTCTTTTATTATTTTGGTTGTTTCTCTTTATTTATCTAGTTATTTCTTATTGGGAAATTCTCATGTAAGTTGGTTAGTCGGTGGACATCTTCGACACCGAGTTTCATGATCGTTGTTCTTCTTGCATGATTTGTTTGCGTAAATTTTGAATTGTAACATATTTATCATTTAAAAAATTAATTTCCAAATATATTTATGTTTTATTAGTATAATTTGATTGACTTTCACTTGTTCGGTGATTGCCTATTTTATGTTTAAATGTAGGAAAAATATTTCTGCAGTTACTGCAGATAAATTATCTGCATTTATTTTCAAAACGACGTCGTTTTGATATTAAAATTATAAATATAAAGACTATTATAATCCTGAAATAAATTAAAATTACAAAAACACCACGATTTCTGCTCCAAAACGACGTCGTATTGGACTTACTGCAGATAACTTATATGCAGTAACTGCAGAAAAAATGAACCCTTAAATATAATGTTTTTTAAGTCTTAAAATAAATACTTTTGGGCTCACGCACGTGCGAGCGCATCCACATACATGTGCTTGCGCGTGCACGCACTCACACAGGCATGCACATACACAATCAATTCGATCAAATTGTATTTATTTTTAATTAAAAAATTAATTTTAATGTAATTTAAAATAAATTAAAAGTTTATACATGCACACGCGCACACAGACATGCACGCATATGGACACACACATACATATATATATATATATATATATATTAAAAGTAAAAATTATTTTTTTAATTAAAAATTAAGACAATTCGTTCCGACTAATTTTTTTTTTCAACAACATTTAAAATTAAATGGTTAATATTTTAGGTTGTGTTTAGCTATTGTACAAAATAATTATAATCTAAAATTTACAAAGTGCAATAATATTGTTTTAAAATGCTTGGTAGGTTTGGTATGACAGTCTAACTCTTATATTTTTCTAAAAACAAGTTAATAATTTGACTTATATCGTACTAACAAACCAAAACAGATTTAAAATAATTTATATAAACATAGCCAATTTAAGTTAAAATCTATCTTCAGTGTCTCTTTTATACCCCTGTTTGTGGAAGATACATGTTTATGAAAAAATGATTGCTATTTAAACGGTGACACTTTAGATAAGAAGGAAAAAAAAAAAAAAAAAAGTTGCTGCCTTGCACTGCGTCGTTTCATTGCAGCCGTCCCAGGTGTCTTAATTCACCAAAACCACCCATTCCTCTTTTCTAAAACCCTCTTCTCTTCTGCTTAAGGTTTCGCCACTGTCGCCTTCCACCACTTATCTGCCACCACATCACCACTTGGAAGTGTCATATGGTGTAGGTTACTCAATCTGTTAATAATTGCTCTGTTTTGTTTTCATCTTGTTCGTGGGTTCAAAATAGTTGAACATATTTTTGTTTTGGCCTTAAATAATTGGGGTGTTCTAGCATGATAAACAATTAACAGAGCCTGTGAATGTATGAGAACTATAAAAATTGTATTACTCACTTGGTTGCAGAGATACCTGATTCCAGTTTTAATTGATCACTGATTGATGAATTGGGAGCTTCCATGCTGATAAAATTCTACTTTCTATATATTTTGAATCTAAATAGAAATAAATAATTTGTGAATTGTTTTATTTGTTCGTTATAAATATGGGTTGATGTATTGCAATTATCAGATTCTTGTACAGATTATTACAACCTGGTACCTATGAAATTATCATAGTAGAATTATTGACGGCTCTAATTCTCATTCCAATTTACCAAATGAAAGTTGTGAATGTTGTACATTGGAATATTCTCATTGAAATGGTAGCACTTTAGATGTTGTTTATTGCTAGAGGGAAAAAAAATAAAAAATAAAAAATAAAAAGTAAAAATAAATGCTACATGATTAGGTGTCCTTTCATTGCTGCGTCTCATTGTCATTCATCAGCCCTCACCCTTCCCATCCCAGGTGTTTAATTCGCCAAAACCACCCATTTTTTCTAAAGCCCTCTTCTCTTCTGCATAGGGTTGAGCCACTGTTCTGGTTCCACATCCACCACTACAACACACATAATCATCTTCTGAATGTTCAACCAAAAGGGTGTGCCCTTCAATTCTCAGTACTTAACTTGCCTTCAGGTATTTTGTTCTTTCTTTTGATTGAATTGCTCAGTTGTGGTTGCTCAAAACTCGGAAAACTTAGCAAAACCTAGTCTTTAACTAGTTATCTCAGAAGGGTTTTTTTTTTTTTTTTCCTGGATGTTGTTTCAGGGTATTTTGTTCTTTCTTTTGATTGAATTGCTCAGTTGTGGTTGCTCAAAACTCGGAAAACTTAGCAAAACCTAGTCTTTAACTAGTTATCTCAGAAGGGTTTTTTTTTTTTTTTTCCTGGATGTTGTTTCAGGGTATTTTGTTCTTTCTTTTGATTGAATTGCTCAGTTGTGGTTGCTCAAAACTCGGAAAACTTAGCAAAACCTAGTCTTTAACTAGTTATCTCAGAAGGGTTTTTTTTTTTTTTATTTATTTTTTTTTTTTTATTTTTTTTTTTAAAGGGTGTTGTGTTCTTTGCTTGAGTGCTTCAACAATTCCTTTTTTGAAGGTGTGATTATTTCTGGAGAGACTTCTAGATTCTTCTGTATATAGCAAGGAAAATTTGGTTTTGTTGTACCCTTGTGGACATGGCTATAGTTGAATCAGTGGGGAAGATTCCTTTGCAAGACCCACCTGAGGAGGAGTTCTATGCTGCTGACTTGACTTGGACCAAGTTTGGCAATGCTGAGCACCATGACGAGGTTGCCCTTATTCCCTATGATCGAGTTGATGCTTTTATAATTGGTGAATGCTCTAATGTGGAGTGCCCAACTCGGTTTCATATTGAGAGAGGAAGGAAACGAACAATTGGCAGCTTGAAGGAGTACAAGGATGATGAATATATGGAGTACAGACTGTAAGTTTCAGTCTCTGCCATGCCTCTCACCTCACCCTTCATTCAAAATGATTTTGATAATGTTTTTTTTATTTTATTTCTTTTCTCTCTCTCTCTCTGTATCTCTTTCTTTCTTTCTTTTCTCTTTTGGTTATGGTGATCAAAAGATTGTTTAACTTTAATTACCATTTTCTTGCATTTTTATTTTTTATTTTTTTGAAGTTTACTTTTGGTAGAGCATCAGAACTTGGAAGTGTGAAATGAAATCATACTTCCCTTTCAGAAAATTTGTTGATCCTTGTTAAGTTCCCTAACGTTAGACATGTTCACAAGTTCAAACCTTTTTCCAGTTGCTGTATGGAATATGGAATCAACAGCAGCTTAGCAAATGAATAATTAAAAACTTAAGTGGTCATGTACACAATTAGGATCCCAATACTTAAGTTGAACTTTGTTCTTTATGAAGGTACTGGTGCTCATTCGGCCCAGAAAATTATGGGGAAGGTGGAGGTATATTACCTAGTCGAAGATATCGACTTAATACCCGAAACCGTGCTGCTAGACCTCAATCAATGCGGGGTTGTACTTGTCATTTTGTTGTCAAACGTCTTTATGCTAGCCCTTCACTTGCGCTTATTATATACAATGAAAGGCGCCACATTAACAAGTCTGGTTTTGTCTGCCATGGACCACTAGATAGAGATGCCATTGGCCCAGGTGCCAAAAAAATTCCATATATATGCAATGAAATTCAGCAGCAAACAATGTCCATGATTTATCTGGGCATTCCAGAAGAGAATATCTTGGAGAAACACATTGAAGGAATTCAGCGATATTGTGGTTCAAATGCAAAAGTCAATAGCCTTGCTTCTCAGTATGTCCACAAGCTAGGGATGATTATCAAAAGGTCTACCCATGAATTGGATCTAGATGATCAAGCCAGCATCCGCATGTGGGTTGAACGCAATAAAAAGTCTGTATTTTTTCATCAGGATAATTCTGAGTCAGATCCTTTCATCTTGGGGATCCAAACTGAATGGCAGCTACAACAAATGATTCGTTTTGGTCATCGCAGTGTCGTTGCAGCAGACTCAACCTTTGGTGTAAAGAGACTTAAAGTAATTATTTTTCAATCATGACTTTTAGGTTATGCTTGATCTAAAAGAAAAACCGTTATCTTGTTCACATTGCAATATGTTTCAATTGACTAACCTAGATATCTTTTCATATTGGCAGTATCCCTTGTTCACACTTCTTGTTTTTGATTCAAGACAACATGCACTTCCTGTGGCATGGGTCATTACACGTAGCTTTGCCAAGCCTGATATGTCTAAGTGGTTGAAAGCTTTAATTGATCGAGCTCGTAGTGTCGAGCCTGGATGGAAAGTCAGTGGATTTTTAATTGATGATGCTGCAGCTGATATTGATCTATTGAGGCAAGAATGCAAGATTTATTGCTTTAGATATGAATTTGGTTTAAAATTCTGTAGTACTGTTTAATTTTCTTACTTCTATTGATTGCGTTTACAGAGATATATTTTGCTGCCCTGTCCTATTTTCACTATGGCGTGTTCGTAGATCGTGGCTAAGGAATATTGTTAAGAAATGCAGTAACATTGAGGTTCAGCGGGAGATTTTTAAGTGTCTTGGGACAGTAGTGTACAGCATTTGGGGAGGAATTAATACATCACTTGCCTTGGAACAATTTATGCTGGATTTTGTTGACCAGACTGATTTCATGGAATATTTTAGAGCGTCCTGGTTGCCCAAGATTGGTTAGATCTTTCTCCTCTGCTCTTTTGCATGCACTTAAAAAAACTTGTTTGGATAGGGCATATTTGCATACAATACAAAATGTAATATTTTTAACATTTTGCTTCAGAAATTATGGCTTAGTCAGTTAGTTATTGATATATTAACTTGCTTTTTCTCGTTGCCGTTCCTTTGCCCTGTTGTGCAGAAATGTGGCTTTCAACAATGAGAAATTTTCCACTAGCAAGCCAGGAAGCTTCTGGAGCAGTAGAAGCCTATCATATCAAACTGAAAGCCAAACTTTTTGATGATTCACATCTTGGAGCACTGCAAAGAGTAGATTGGTTAGTTCACAAGCTAACAACTGAGTTGCATTCAAGCTATTGGCTTGACCGCTATGCTGATGAGAGTGATTCTTTCCAGAATGTGAAGGAGGAATATATTGCTTCTACATCATGGCATCGAGCACTTCAAATTCCCAACTCTGCTATTACCTTGGATGATAAAGACCACCGCTTTGCCAAAGTTGTGAGCCAGAAAGACAGCAGTGTAACACATTTAGTATGGAATCCCGGATCTGAATTTGCCTTCTGTGATTGTTCTTGGTCAATGCAAGGTAATCTCTGCCAGCATGTCATCAAAGTAAACATGATTTGTGAAAATCTTCAAGGTTGTCAACCATCCATGTCTTTTCATTCATTTGAAGAGGTTTTGATGGATTTGTGGAAAAAACCAATGGATGATTCATTTGCATTGGATCTGTCATTGGCTTGGTCCCACCAGATGCTAGATCAAATCCAAAAACTTGTTGAATTAAATAATTCTACTGATATTGGCACTGTAGTTAACAACATGCCTCTGAAATGGGTTTCTAAGAAAGATAGAACCTACATTGGCAAACCATCATCGGCAAGGTTGGCTCTTCCTTCTGGTAACAGTAACTCAAAAAGTGTTGTGCAGAAGAAGAATCGGAAACGGAAAAGATTGTCTCGATTAAGATGAGCAATTTGGTTGGTAGTTATGAAGTTTGATCTGGGATAACTCTGATCAATGCAGACTGGATTTCATTTAAAGAATTCTGTAACTTTTAAATATCTGGCTTCCTAGTTCTGTTGCCTCCTCTTATCTTTATAGTTGCAGCATCTACCAAGGAATCAGCATACATCCTATCCCGATCAAAGAACAGTTATTGCTATAATAATATGAGCATGGTTGGTAGTCAGAGATAAAATGGTGGAAACAAAAGCAATTCTGGTGCGTATGTTCTGTTCAGCTTTAATACATGGAAATACTTTTAGGTGTTGGGATGGAGTAGTGGTCAATTTTACTTAAACACTGGAAGCCATTCTTTAGCCTTTCATAATTTTTTCCTCATTTTCATACGATCATATGCCAGCATAATTATTTATTTATTTAATTTTTTACTTTGTACCATCTCCACCTTTAGAGTTTATAGTCCTTTCAAGTACTCAATTCATTGTGGAGGAAAGATCATTCCATGGATAATTTTTTTTGGCTATTATGTTCTTGTTTTTTGATTTACATGTTATGTATATATACAAATTATTGGCATATTTTACTTGAAATAAGTTGCAAGATATATGCTTAATTAATTATAATTTTGAGCTTAATTCTTTTGTTATTTACATAGGCCATCTACAGAGAAACGTAGTAGAAACCAATATTTATCAAGGAATAGCTGGCTACACTTGGAAAAGGAAACAATTTAACCATCTGGATGATATATCTAATTCTTGCTGTGAAATGTGAATAGCCCAGATGAGCTAAGCAGAGGTTATATGAAGGAAAGAGACCCCTTCCACCACAAACCCCAGTTAAATTTAAATTTTCAGTGTATCAAATAAAAATGTCGCCACCAGAGGTTATATAAATCATTTTTTTTTTGTTATATTTGCAAGAGCTATAAGTCAAGGTAGCAAGTGTTGGTATAAAATACAAAGCTCAAACAGCTTACTGCATCTTATTCTCAACTTAAAGTAGATTTAAATAATTACAGAATTAATCAACTGAATTATACATTATCAATTGTTTTACATCTAAAACATCGATTAGAAATCATCTTTTGTCTTCCTGATCAAAACTTCCTTGATTTTATTTACTTTGGAAGTAAGACAATGCCCCCCACTATCATAAGGATAATTGGCACTGTGCTTTTGAGTCTCATGAATATTCTCCACCTTAGCTGAAGGTGATAAAAAAAATTGCACTCCCCACACTCCCCCCTTGCCACAACGTTATCCTGAATAGGTTTTCACATAAAAAGATATGTATACCTGAGTCCAGGAATTAATGCTGCTTCTTGCTTGGTCGTGACATTCTCAAAACCACCAGGTTCAATTATTCGAGAAAGTGCAAGCTGAGGGCGAGCTTTGGACGCATGTCATGCAGCATTCAAATATTTTTCTCCCAAGGTAGTGGTTACCACAGTATCGTTACAGCAGTGCAAAGTTGTATAAACATAATCCCAAGGAGGAACCTATATTCTTATATGATTAGATTAGATGGCAGAGAAAATATCCAAACAAAAATTGTAACCGATTCCAAAAGAAGTAGCAGCTTTCACAGTATAGAATTTAATTAGACATATGTCCAATTAGAATCATCAAATAAATAGAAAAAAAAAAATGAAAAAGAAAAAAATCAAACCAAAAGCCAAGACCCTGAAAAATATTGATCACTCACTGATTTCTAGTTTCTCTGAATCAGCTTTTTATCAAATCATTCCAAACAATGACATGCAAATGTACTTCAACAAAGCAAGAATGTCACAAAAAATGCATTTCTGCGGTGATTATTATCACTTATCAGTCTAGAAAATAATGAAACACTAAACTTGGAAAAGACTTTGAACCAAGAAAACTCAAATTTTAACATTTTGGAGCTAAAAGCTGAAACAAGAATGATGATTCTAATTCTAAAAGGATATATCTCTTGGAATCAGGCAGAGGTTCTGCCAAATCACAGTACCAGGATTTTAATGACTACACTATAATGATGGAAAGTTGGAAACCTCAATTGCATAATTAATTAAGAAACAGATCATTCGAGTTGCTGCTTACCTTGCAACACTCTGTAGCAACAGCACCATACGTCAAAACAATGTCACCGTCTTCTTCATAACTAATAAAACCAACTTTTGTTAACCAAATTATCGAAATTATCGAATAACATTGCAAATTTCAATGCTCGTCACAGAAAGCTTAACCATGCATCAGAATATCCACAAGGGCAGCCTAGTGCTATAAAGATTCTGCTATGCACTGGGTCCTGGGAAAGTTCTGTACTAGGCAGCTTATCTTGATCTAAATTATTTTCCAGGTGCTGAGAAGCAGTTAGTTGTAATTGTTAATTATCAAGAGACAAGAGGTATTCATTGTAATCCTTGTTATATTGAACTACACAACATTGGTGCTATTATATAGCAAACCAATTGAAGAATACAAAGAGACACACTCGATGTGGGACTTCTATACTATGTACACTCGATGTGGGACTTCTATACTATGTACAGCAACACTCCCCCTCAAGCTGGAGCATATAGATCGTATGCACCAAGCTTGTTACATATCTGGTCTATTCTAGGTCCTCTCAAAGACTTAGTAAATACATCAGCTAATTGATCATTTGAGTTGACAAAACGAGTGACTATATCTCCTGAGAGAACTTTTTCCCTAAGGAAATGACAATCTATCTCAATGTGCTTAGTCCTTTCATGAAACACTGGATTTGAAGCAATATGCAAAGCAGCTTGATTATCACAAATGAGAGATGTTGGGCCAGTGTCTCCAAACTTGAGTTCCTTCAGTAGCTGTTTTAACCAGATGAGTTCACAGGTAGCTGTGGCCATGGAGCGATATTCTGCTTCAGCACTTGATCTAGCAACTACACTTTGCTTCTTACTTCTCCAGGAAATCAAGTTATCTCCAACGAATACACAATACCCAGAAGTGGATCTTCTATCAATAGGAGAACCTGCCCAATCAGCATCTGAGTATCCTACAACTCTGGTATGACCTTTGTTTTCATAGAGAAGACCTTTGCCAGGAGCAGTCTTGATGTACTTGAGGATACGGATTACTGCATTCCAGTGATCTTCACAGGGAGAATTCAAGAACTGACTTACTACACTGACTGCAAAGGAAATGTCTGGTCGAGTAACTGTGAGATAGTTCAGTTTCCCAACCAATCTTCTATACCTTTCTGGATCAGAAAATAGCTCCCCCTGATTTGGTAAAAGCTTGACATTTGGATCCATAGGAGTATCAACGGGCTTAGCATTTAACAATGTTGTTTCCTCAAGAATATCCATAGCATATTTTCTCTGTGATAGTACAATGCCATCTTTGGATTGGGCCACTTCTATCCCTAAGAAATATCGGAGTCTTCCAAGGTCCTTTGTTTGAAAATGATGGCACAAATGTTGTTTTATCTGAGTTATACCATGAGTATCATTACCTGTAATGACGATATCATCAACATATACTACCAAATAAATAGAACCTGAATCAGAGTGTCTGTAAAAGACTGAGTGATCAGCCTCACTTCGAGTCATGCCAAACTGCTGTACAACAGTGCTAAACCTTCCAAACCAAGCCCGGGGAGACTGCTTTAGACCATACAAGGATCTTCGGAGACGACAAACTAGGTTAGACTCCCCCTGAGCAACAAACCCAGGAGGTTGCTCCATATAAACCTCTTCCCGCAGATCACCATGGAGGAAAGCATTCTTTATGTCCAGCTGATACATAGGCCAGTGATGAATAGCTGCCATAGTAATAAAGAGGCGAACAAAAGTCATTTTCGCCACGAGAGAAAATGTGTCACCATAGTCAATGCCAAATATCTGAGTATAACCTTTAGCCACCAAGCGGGCCTTAAGACGGTCCACCTGACCATCCAGACCAACTTTAACCGTGTATATCCATCGACAGCCAACAACAGACTTCCCAGAGGGAAGGGGAACCAGATCCCAGGTACCACTACTCTGAAGTGCACTCATCTCATCAATCATGGCCTGTCGCCAACCAGAATGTGATAACGCCTCACCTGTAGTCTTAGAAACAGATACAGAAGAAAGAGAAGAGAGGCAAGCAAAATGGGATGGTGAAAGACGATGATAACTCAAATTTATTAAATACCTGGGAGGGGGACGAGAATCACGAGTACCTTTCTGGAGTGCAATGGGCACATCAATGTCGGACGGAAGGATCGGAGCTGCCGGAGGAGATGATGACGGAAGTGAGTCCACAGGAGCCTCATTAACAATAGGGGCAGACTCGGGGGGGTAGGGTCCTGGGGAACAGGGGGACGTTGCCGACGATGATAGACCTGGAGGGGGGGAACAGGGACGGGAACATCTAAAGAAGGAGATGGTGAAGGTATATAGTGAACTGAAACAGGTGGTAAAGGTAGCTGAGTAGCAACAGAATCACTGGGATGGGAGGAGGAGTCAAAGAATGGAATAGACTCAAAGAATGTAACATCCGCCGAGACAAAGTAACGACGAAGACTAGGAGAATAACAACGATAACCCTTTTGTGAGCGAGGGTAACCCAGGAAAATACATTTATGTGACTTAGCAGATAACTTGTCAAGACCAGGACTGAGATTGTGGACAAAACAAGTAGAACCAAAGATGTGAGGAGTGAGTGGGTACAAAGGTTGATGGGGAAACAACACAGAATGTGGTACCTGATTATGAAGTACGGAGGAAGGCATCCGATTAATGAGGTAACAAGCTGTGAGGACAGCATCGCCCCAATACTGGAATGGGATATGACCATCTAACAAACGTGTCCGAGTAGTCTCAATTAGGTGACGGTTCTTGCGTTCAGCAACCCCATTCTGTTGAGGGGTGTGTGAACATGATGTCTGGTGAAGGATGCCGTGAGATGCAAAGAAAGTTTGAAACTGATGAGACAAATATTCACGAGCATTGTCACTTCGAAAAATGCGAATCGAAACACCAAATTGAGTAAGGATTTCATTAAAGAACTTGTTAAAAATAGAAAACAATTCAGACCGATTTTTCATTAAAAATAACCAAGTACATCGAGAATAATCATCAATGAAAGTTACAAAGTATCTGTACCCCATAGTGGAAACGGTACGACTAGGACCCCAAATATCTGAATGAACTAAAGCAAAAGGAGACGAAGACCGACGACTGACACGATCGGGAAACGAACTACGAGTGTGCTTCCCTAACTAACACGACTCACAAGACAAACTAGATAAATTTGAGAAACGTGGGACCATCTTCTGGAGCTTAGCAAGATTGGGATGACCCAACTGAGCGTGGATAGTAAGCAGAGAATCTACAAGAGAGCACACTGGAACAAAAGTTGAAAGCTGATAAAGGCCATTGGACTCAGATCCGACGCCAAGTGTCCTCCTCGAGCTCCGATCCTGCAAAATGACAGACTCTTTAGTGAAAGAAATAGTACAGTCAAGGGATTGAGTCAAGCGACTAATGGAAATAAGGTTGAAAGGAGAATGAGGCACATAAAGCACATTCTCAATGAGAATAGAAGGAAAAAGGAGAACAGTGCCAATCCCTTGGGACTGAACCAGTGACCCATTAGCCATAGTGATACTGGGCAAGGGACCAGACGTACAGAGAGAGGTAAATAAAGACTTATTACCAGAAATATGGTCAGATGCACCAGAATCGAGAATCCATGGACCAAGAGAGGGCGAGTGCGAAACACCAGCAAAGGAATTACCCGTGTGTGCACTAGTGGCGGTGGTACTAGGAGGTGGCTGTGATCCAGCAATCAAGGCAGAGTCCGAGGCAGGAACAGTAGTCTGAGCAAAATGAGCGGAGCGAGGAGGGCGACCATGAAGATCCCAACAACGATCAATAGTATGCCCGACTTTTTGCAATGAGTGCAGAGAAAGCGTCTCGTAGAGGGTTTGCGTCCACGTGCAAAACCCTTGGAGACAAGGGCAGATGGGTCAATTGAAGAGGGAGCAGATACTGCAGGCTCCATAGAAGTCTTTGGTGGAATGCGAAGCAACATAGACCAAACAGAGTCAAGCGATGGAACAGTAGTAGAGCCCAAGATCTGATCCCGGTTGACAGAATATGCCGGGGGCAAACCATAAAGAGCCATGAGCATGAAGAACGTGCTGCGTTGCTCAAGTTCTTTAGCAGGATCTGCAGCAGGCGGCAACAGTTCATTGAAATCATGAAGGAGGCCCTGAACTTTTCCCAAGTAAGCAAACATAGAGAAATCAAGTTGTTGAGCAGCAATAGTAGTGATCAAATTTTGACAAACCCCATAGAGTCGCTAAGTGTCATTGGTATAAAGTGACTTGGCCTGACGCCAAACAGACTCACAAGTGACGTGAGCACGAAAAATCTGCTTCAAGGACGAGTGGATGGTAGACTTGATGATGCTACATAACTGAGCATCAACCTTTTTCCAATGAGGGCGTACATCTCCCGAGATGGACTCAGCCTTAGTAATGAGATGGTCAGTGTAGTCCTGTCCATCAAGCCAAAGTCGGAGATCAGAAGCCCAAGAATCATAATTGGAGCCATCCAACTTGTCGACGTGCAGCGGAACATTAACATAATTAGAAAAAACAGGCGGGTCAGCCTTTTGAGAACCCTTGGATGCACCGTGGGGTGACAAATCAGCCATGGGTTACCTGAAACAAAAATGAACAGCACCGAAAAGCAAAGAAACGTCTGTGAATAGTGACCAGCAAGGGAAAAGACACCGTAGGAAGCCGAAACGAAGTCGAAACAACAAAGTGAGGACAGATCCAAGTGCGCAAGGAGAAGACGAAGGGAACCGTGGTGGTACGACGGCCAACCGGAGTGGGACGCGCCGCTGCAACAAAACGAGTTGCAGCCGCTGTTTGACGCGTGTGAGAGCGCGTGTAGGAGGATCTGAGGATGGGTCCTGGACAGAAAGGAGCGCTTTCTTGTGGCGATCAGATCGATATGGGTTTCACCGGAAAACTCGCAGGAAAACTCGCCGGAGACGGCGGTGGACGGCGGTGGACAGTGGTGTCTAATGGCGGCAGTGATCAGACAGGTCCGTAGACGATATATGGAAGCCGGAAACTGACAGATATGACTGTTTCCGGAAAAAAATATTTTACTCGGCAGAAAGTGGTCCACCGGAAAAAAAAACGCGGATTAGGATTCCTCTTGTTAGGCTCTAGATACCATGTTAATTATCAAGAGACAAGAGGTATTCATTGTAATCCTTGTTATATTGAACTACACAACATTGGTGCTATTATATAGTAAACCAATTGAAGAATACAAAGAGACACACTCGATGTGGGACTTCTATACTATGTACAGCAACAGTAATAACTCGCTTCCTTTGCAGGTTTGCAATCACATGAGTAGCTTCTTATATAGATATGAATTCTTATGTAACTTTCACGCAGGTCCCAGGGGAGTTCATCGTGGGGGAAAACCACCAATGAGCTAAGATTACACCAATCGTAACAAGTGTATCCGACACCATGTCTCAACCCAAAACCCTTAAGGCATTGAGTTCATAAGTCTTTCCATTTATATACACTTTACTTGACCCATTACCAACCAACTCATCATATTTGAATATTTCAACAATCTTTCATTGTGAAACCCAACATTGATATGCTTATCCTCAACTAAGTATCTAGGCTCAAAATACTCAACCCGTCTCCTAGCCAAATACCTGGCTAGCCCTAGCCTAACCGGCTCTGATACTACTGTCAGGCGAGTCCCGAGGGAGCCCGTGGCGGGGGACAGCCACCAATGGACTAAGGCTACATCAATTGTAGCAAGTGAATCTGTCACCATGTCTCAACTCAAAACCTTAAGACATTGGGTTCATGGGTCTTCTCACTAATATACACTTTCTTGGGCCTTCTATAATTAGGACCTTTGTCAGGTTTGTAACAATTATTAAATAAGAAGATTTTTTTAACCTTTATGAAATAAAACAAAATTAGTGGCAACTTGATATACAAAAATTATTTTTCTCAATAGTAGGAGAAAAACCAACTTGATTTAGTTCTTTTGAGAACCCCAAGCCGAAAATAAAGACTAGTACAAGAGTTCATTTTTCCATTATTCAGAACCTATGCTTAAAATGGCAACAAGAATACAACAAAACTAATACAAAGAGAGGCATGTGGTATCCTTATTTGTCACCTTGGGCTCATGAGTTTCAGACCAATAAATTTATCTCGTACAATAGACCAAGAAGAATGGTCCAACATCGGGTTATCCTAATTTTGTATAAAATACAAGAGAGGGCTTGTTATAAGAAAAGTCTAAGGCCGAAGCCATAAATATCCAATGAAGGTGAAGTTAAAGCATATGAAATAAAATATAAACAAATGATGTAGTTCAGCTAGTGTATAGAAGCTGAGCAAGTGAGGGTGATAACATGTATTTGATTCTTTCCATTATCATCTTCTGTAAGGGGTTTAAAGCCTTAATTATGAACCCGCTCCAAATAAGGTTATTTCCCGTGAAGAATATCTGTGATTTATCAAAATAATAATAAAATAAAATAAAAAACAAGGCTGATGAAGAGGGGTCGTAAAACAAGTGAGAGCTAGAAAATTAATTTTGACTTGGCTCGGGAAGAAATGATGGTTGCTTTAATGTACAAAAGTACAAGAAATTTATTTTCTACTAATCCAAGTATGTAAACTGTCATCAAATGGATTGAAGGGATCTGCAATCATTACATTCGAGCAAACTTTTGGTGCGACAGTTGCATGTGCGACTACCTTTCAAAATTTTCCACTTGGATTTTATTTTTTATTTTTTTTCATTCCACTTTCACCTTCTCTCTATTTTTGATTGGTTTTCCCCACCAAGTAAATAGTACCACTGTTGTACCTTAAAATTTTCCCATTACATTCATGCCATTTGTCACTTTATTTATCACATTTTTCATTGTATTTCAATTTCATTCATGTATTTCTTGTTCCTTGGTGGTTTATTAACTTAATTTTTACCTTATTTCCTTGTGAAATCATTCTTATAACATTTTGGTTTTGGTTTGAGGACTTCCTTTAATATCTTAAAAACTCAAGCCAAAAGGTATAGTTTTTCCTTTAGGAGTTTTCAAGAAAATATTATCTTTTTGAGATAATGGTATGAATGTGAAAGCTTATTTATCGATAAACGTAATTCATGCTAACTTTTAATTTGGTATTTCATATGTTAAATCATTATTAAATGAAGCTATGTTTTGACTTTGTTCGCACTTTAATAGACAAGTTTCTGCAATACCAAATGCTGAACTGGCGCTAAAACTATTCGTGCAAATACGAATTGCAACCAGAATAATACAAAAAAAAAAAAAAATTGCAACCAGATTTGTTAAACACTCGAGGAGGTGTTTGGTATGGGTATTTTAGTTGAAATGATATGAAAGTGGGATGAGAAATATTTATTTATCATATTTGGTATGAGAAAAGTGAACAAAATGCCAATAATTTTTTTCACCCAGCATTTCCCTTTACACAAAGGCAAAAAATTATCTCACCCGGTCCATGGTATTTTTTTTTTCTCCATGTTCTTGGATCATGAATATGATCTGTTGAGACAAAAACACCCTCCTGAACTATATGACCGCATGTGTAAAAAGATTCGACAGAGATAGAGACCTAAAAAAAGGAACGTTTGATGATGACTCAGTTTTCATATTCAAAAAATTATGGATATTTTGATAATTTCGATTCACATTTCTATCAATATTTTACCATCAACCAAACATAGCTTCAACAAAATTAACCCTACTTTTTCGACAAAATTTTGGCGAACCAAACATTTATTTTCGTAACTTATCTGAGATAGAAAATTTCCTTCCAAATCTCCAACAATCTTTTTTTCCCGGTAAAAAAAATATCTCCCTGTTCCGGATGGCCCAACCCCTAAGGGCTGACGTGGACCCTCCCATCCCCCAACACTGCGACGCGTCCTAGGGGAAGCACCAAAATGTCCCGTTTCGGGACCCCAAACCCAAAAGGTAGTCGCCCTAGATGCCGTTAAAGGGAACTGCCCCCGTTTGACATACCTGACACCACCAGGCGCATCACTGCTATCATAGCAGCGCCTGTCACGCCCCACGACATCTGCTATCAGGAGCGGACCCCAAGAAGGGTTGACCCCCTCCTCACCAACCCGTTGGAGGCTCATACAACCTCCCTATAAATAGCCCCCTTGGGCACACCAAGGAAGATCTTATGTATCGTTATACTGTCCATTTACTTTGAGTCATACTATTGCTTACTTATCCGTTGTTGATTGCTTGTTATACATGGCAAAGTACCTCTTAGCTTGGTCTGTACCTGTGCTAAGGGTATTATCCATACAGTGACTCATCCCTGAAGGGAACATAGTGGGCTTATAGATCCCTACGGTACACTCCCAAACGCCCCGTTTCTCTCCATTGTCTTCCCTGAATAATTGAATTTTACTTTGCTTCTAATAATAATAAAGCAAAAGTTGCATATCACATAACAACCTAGTTGTAGATTGGTGTTTTGCATTTATAAGTCCCACATAAACGAACTGGACTTTATAAACTCCTGACAAACAGCAGCCTGCTTGTGACCGAAGTTGGGGCATTAAAGTGATGGAACACTCATCAATAGTGTTGTCATGATATGGAACATCAGAGCCAGCCCTGTGCGCCATATTGCCAGAGATTGCAATTGTCCATAAATACGCCCATGAGCGCGCACGACGTACTTGCAACCTGCATACTACAGCCACAGACTGAAGCTGGCTGCTTCCAATCCCACACTAGTGTTTGGACCATCATTTTTTCATTTTCTTTTTATTGCTATGTAAACATTTTCCCTTAAACAGAAACGATCCTCTAAGAGAAGCAGCAGGGGAACAATATCATACAAGATTTTTATTTAAGTAGAGCAATGAGAAACCGTATAGAAACAACGTAACAACCTAAATAGGAGGAATAAAAATAAGTCCCACATTGACCTAAATAGGAGGAGTAAAAATAAGCCTCATATCGGCCTAATTATAATACAAGAGTCCTAGTAGCGCCAGCTTGCTCTTGTTCTTCCATTTATTCAGTTTTTCGAAACTGATAACTATGGTCAAGGATATTTAATATTTTTTTTATCTCCTAGTACACATAAAAGTGTATGGGCCCATGTGAAGAGAAGAAAGAGAAAAGGAACACATAGATGTCACACGCTTGAATATTTGTATAGGAGATAAAATTATCTCCTATAACATGAGAAACATTAATCCCTTTTATTTAATACCTCTTTATTAGATTTGGTTTACATTTGAAGTTCTTGGGTAACAGGTGCCATAATTTTGGTTAACACAATATCTTTCTTTCTCGTATCATCCGGAGGCATTTTCAGAGAGTCCCATATAGCCACAACAATAATATAATGAGGAGAGTCTTTCATATTTGGAATTCACACAACAGGTATCTTATATCAGCAAGCAGTTCTTATACCACATTTCAAAAGTAAATGAACATTTAAAAGGGATTTTACTTTGACCCCTAAAAAATTAAAATAATACTTACTCTTGATTAGAATAGACTAGTGTCAGCAGTTGGTTTTCTTCTAAACTTTATGGCCAAAAAGAAAAAAAAGAGAGAATAGAAATGTTTTGGTTTCTAAATTAGACCTTGATTGTTGATTTTCTTCACTTTTCACTCTCCCTTAATATGTAAGAATAAACCACTGAGATTTAAAAAAAAAACAAAAATTGTGATATAATTTAGAAAAAGAATAAACAATTGTGATTTTTAAGCACAAATATGAGATTTGGAAAGAAATGTTAAACGTGAAAGAAATGGCCTTGAAGGCCGTAGGCATATGAGAGGGAAAAATAAAATTTTTCTCAAGCAGAATTGTACATACCATATCAAGAAACATGCTTTAGGACATGGATGTTACCTTGTTCGCTTTCCAAAACTTGAAGATGATCAAGGTGAGGCTTGAAGATACAAGCTCTCTAATGTTGATCCACACCACCCTTTGTCAAGACGGAAGAACCCTTCTTTAAGGCCACCAACGAACACCAAGGGAGGCAAGCTAGGCGTCCCTAATAGAGAGGAAGGAGGCAATGTTTCAAAGTGTTTAGATGAGTGAATTTTCAGCAAGAAAATACACAAGAGTGGCGCATAGCATGGTAGGAGAAGTGGCTGGATTTTTCATATTAAAACCCTTAGAAGAATTCCACTTTAAAAGGAGACTAAAGGAGGATTATATGCTGCTGATTTATGAGTCAGAAAATCACTCCATAATCAAATCATGGAGCGCACAAATCATGGAGAAAAATAAGACTGAGTTTGTAATTCAAATTGAACCAACAAACTCACATGTTTTTCACACAAGACCAAGTCAATTTGTTGGTCTATCAACCATCATATGGCTAGCCCATTTGAACGCCCCATTCAGCCATAAAATCCTCTCCTAAAATCTAGGACATGATTATGATAAGATGCTAATTGAATTCAAATCTAGCTATTATCTTCTCCTTTTGTTATGAAACAAACTACTATAGTCAATTCAAATTCAAATATTTAAATTCAAAGATTTAAATTCAAAATTTTAATTATGAAATTAAATATTAGATAATTAATTTAACTATTTAAATTAATTAATAATGTCTTGGACTATCCAAGCCCATTATCACCATCCATGTGCCCTCTTCCTTTTTAGGTAAGCTTCCAAACTTTTTCTTGGGCTAACAACCATTATTAGGCCCAAAACCTTTAATGCTATAATGTCAAGACAATATAGTGTTAGTGTGTGACCCATTAGGCCCAACATAGCCACTGACATAAATGGGCTTGGGCCCAAAAGCTAGTTAGGTTAATGACATGATCATCCTATTAAATGTATTTGGTTACCGTATGTATTTCCTTTCGTCTCGATTACCTTCCCATTAAACCTAGGGTGAGGAGATGTATCAACCCTTGCGGTTTAGGGTAAGCTTTAATTCGAAATAGGGAATCTTCAATTTACGAACTCTAAAGGCAGATCATCTCATGATCTCTTTTACTATGCATAGATTCCCGAGTCCCGTAAATGTCATCCCGATTTCTCCGGTTTACAGATAACCTAATCTCTCAAAGAGATTTGACGAATTCCTTCAGCTTATCACCCTAGGCTTGTGTTCTTTCAGGACATGCCCAAAGGTATACCTATGTGTCTCTATGTTTCAGGAAGACGAGGTATACAATCAAAACATGCCTTCTAGAACACAGTCTAGGCGAAAATTTCTGGTCTAAGGAAAGAAACACCCAAATAATAAGAGGCTGCTCTAATGATACTATCTGTGAGATTTTCTCATAGAGTCTCTTTTCTGGGTCTGTTCAGTGCGAGCTATACCCTTATAGTTCCACCCACGACTTTAGCTAAGACATCTCTATATGTCTGTAGCTCATGAGGTCTTTACCTTGTATCTGTATACAAGTAGATAAGTAGTGCTAGTCTTACCCGAGATTACTGATCCCCATTTTCAGTGTCTCTAGACTAGGAACATAAAATTAGGAATAAACATCTGGTATCCTTGAATCCTCATGATCGTGATCTCATCACAGATACTCAAGAGATACCTATTCTATTCCAAGGGGTTTATCTAGTTACTCATATAATATATTAACAATGATATCGAGACAAAATATGAAATAGGATAAAAGTGCTTATGATTTATTTGCGACAATATAAAAGGTACACACATGTCCTAATCTAATCAAAAGATTGTCTCTAGGACATCCATATACTAACAAAACAGTGAAGACATGTGTCTTACAAAGAGAGTAAAATAAAGGAAGGGATTTTTTCTGTGGACTTTGGTAGGAATCATGTCAGGGCGGCCAGGCGCCCTAGTAGTTGCTGTATTTCTCTCTTACTCTGGGGTTCCTTCATTTTTAAAATAGTTTTACATTTGTCCGGGTTAACTTCTATCCCCCTATTTGTCAGCATGAAGCCCAAAATTTTTCCTGTTGGTGCACCAAAGGCACACTTAGCAGGATTCAACATTATCTGCCAAACTCTAAGCTGCTTGAAGGTTTCCTTTAGGCCAGCCACATGATTTTTTGGCCGCATTGACTTCACTATCATGTCATCAATATACACCACCAAATTTCTTCCAATCTGTTTTTCAAATACGTTATTCATCATCCTTTGGTAAGTTTTTTCGGGATTCTTAAGGTCAAACGACATCACCTTGTAACAGAAATTCTCCCTCTCCGAAATGAAGGCAGTCTGCTCATGGTTGGAGGGGTGTAGTGGAATATGGTTGTAACCAGAAAATGCATCTATGAATGAAAGCAGTTGAAAGCCCGAAGAGTTGTCAACCAACTGATCTATGTTGGGCATGGGATGAGTCCTTCGGGCAGACCTTGTTTAGGTCAGTGTAGTCAACATAGATTCTCCACTTTCCTTTTGGTTTCTTAAACATTACCACATTGGATAGCCAAGTGGTGTATTGGATTTTCCTGATAAATTCGGCCTCCAACAGTTCGCCTACATGGTCACTCAAGGCCTGATGTTGATCAAGACCGATTTTCCGCTTATTGAAAGACTAGCTTAGATCTGAGGTACATTGAAAGCTTATGGCAATAGAAAGTATGATCTATCCCGGGTATCTCAGACTCCTTCATGCGAAGACATCCCAGTTCTCTTTAAGGAAGGAAAGAATTTGTTCTCTTACATTAGCTTGCATGCTTTTACCGATCTTTGTGGAATGTTCATCTTTCTCTTCGATCACTATGTTCTCTAACTCTCCTTCTGGTTCAGGCCTGGAAGTTTGCAGCTCCTCCCTTATGTCTAGCTCGACCATGTTGACTTAGTTGCCACTATGTATACGAAATTATATTTGGCCGAGATCTTTTCTCTTTATTGGATCCTTGGGGGGATGATAGGCCACCCTAGGTTACCTTGAGCATTTCACAATAACACTCTCTGGCCTCTTTCTGATCTCCTGTAATGGTGATGACATTATTTTTGGATCCCACCATTTTCAGAGCTTGATGCTTAGTTGAGACGAGCATGTCCCACTCATGAATGGTAGGTCGGCTTATAATTACATTATACGATGAAATTACATTTACGACAATAAAATGAACTCGTCTAACCCGGAATGCCTCCCTTCTCCCCAGTTTAAGATTTAAGTCAATATGACCTTTAGGGGGTGTGATGCTCACCGGCAAGTGTACCGATCGCACAAGTAATATAGAAAGTAAGTAAAGTATCGTCTCCACAGGGATTGGGTCGAATATCAATTAATCGCTCCTTTCAAGAATGGAAGAGTTCAAAAGGGTTTTGACAAATATTGTCGGTTTGTGTAAAATTGAGAACTTAAAATAAAGACTTGTTTTTGAATTTTTAATTATGAGAAAAATACAATAAAAATGAGAATTGATTCGTAAAAATGAGAAAAGTATTGTAGCTAGAGCGCACTCACCTTATGATCCCCACTTCTTACTTTGGAATGATTTACAATATTCATTTATAAAATTACTCGGATAAATTATTATCTAAAATAATTAGTTAAATCCCAATCTCTTGGCAATTTAACCCTTTAATCTCAATTGGAATCCTAATCCCTTAGTAACCCGTCATGAAAATTAAGCGATGAACTCTATAATTTAGGCATCCGCAATTCAATACACATATATTCCTAGCATGCATACGAACCGTTATCCTACCCCCTTTCAGGATGAAAACCCCAATATCCCTATCTAGGGTTCTAACCCTCAGACTATTATCAACTATTAGAGTGGTCAATTCTAATAAAGAAAATATAAAATACGAACAGGGTAGAGATAAAGATAATTATATAAACGAGCAATTATAAATCAATCCGCGTAATAAGTGTTCACATAGGGTTTGTGACCCTAACTACAATAAAAAGTAAACTAGCCAAACATAATCATGGCTAAAAATCCAATATTCATAAAAACAATAAGTAAAAAAGAAAGAAGAACAAGAACAAGAATTTCTCTCTGGAGCTCTCCTTCTGACGCACGACGGTCTCCTTAGGTCTAGAATACCTAATTCTGTGCTGAGCCTCCTTTTTATAATCTTCTTTTTCATCTTCCAAAACTACGTTTTAGGAAGCACGGTCTGTGATTTTGCAATCTGGCGCTATTAGCGTCAGATCCACGCCAAGAGCGAGGATGCCTCTGAATGCTGACGCCACTAGCGTGGGTTCCACGCTATCAGCGTGGGAGCAATAATGGTTTCACGCCATCAGCGTGATATTGGATCTTCATTTTGGCAAATCTCCATTTGGCTCCAGTTTTGTCTGCTTTTCCTACAAAATTAGAAGGAAATCAGTTGCATAATCTTTGATTGAGATTTATCAAATTAATAGTAATTCTAGCCCTTTTTCTCCAAGATTAATCAAGATTTCTTTCTCATTTTGGCTAAAAATCATATATATGCTAGAGGCATATCAGGGTGACCGCTTTCCATTAAACCCTACTAACTTGGTCACACAAGGTTTCAAGTCCTGCTCGTCTAGATTCATCTTCACAAATGCATTCCATAAAAGGATCTTCGCTGAACTTCCGGGGTCTATAAACATTCTTTTAACTCTGCAATTGACCAAAACCCCGGTGATTACAAGTCCATCTTTATGACCCGGGACCACCTTCTCCAATTTGTCTTTGGTAAAGAACAATCTTTGGGGCTCAGACTTGTCCCCCTCTCTCTTTGAACACTGGTATATCCCTTACTGACGTGACCAATTTAAGGTACTTCCTCCTTGCACTAGCGGTATCAGCACCGCCTCCCAGAGCTCCTCTTATCACATTACAATCGAATTCAGATTCCTAAAATTCATCATCTTTGGCTTCGGCATTCCTTCATTTGCCTTTTCCATCTCCATCTCGGCCTTTTTGGTTGCCTTTCTTTGGGTTGGGGCTTCTACTTCGATTTCTTTGCCTTCGCTTGCCGCATTTCCTTCCTTGTGTACAAATGAGGCACTGCTTAAGTTTTCCCTCTCTAATGTGCTTCTCAATGGCATCTCAGAGGTCTCAGCATTCGTTAGTGGTGTATCCATGACCTTTGTGGAAAGCGTAATACTTAGAGCGGTCAAGTATGCCTTTATTCCTAATAGGCCTCAGTCTTTCAACGTTATGAAGCTCTGTCTGGGCAATCTCTCTCCAAATCCGGGATCTAGCAACATTGAGAGGTGCCTAGTTGTCAAACTTAGCTCACGTGGAGCGTTCTTCTGATTTTCTAGGTCGAGAATTGGTCGCCTTCTTGGACCCCTGCCAATCTCTGTCCCTGTTTCTCTTGTTCGGGCTATGGCGATGAAGACTTCGGCCTCAATCATCGCCTTTAGTCATTGCATAAGTCAATCTACATCCAAGTATTTGTCCGACCTTCTTCTAAATTCCTTAAAATTGTTGACTGAATTCTTATATATAGACCTAGCTAAAGGAGACTCTCCATTTAGCCCAGAAATAATCAAGTGCAGGTGAATCGCCTCAGTCAAATTCTGCACTTTAAGGGCGGCTTATTTAAAGCGATCTAGGTATTTTCGCAGTGTTTCTCCTTTCTTCTACCCAATTTGATCCAACGCATATACCGGCATTGGGTGAACCTTACTAGTGGCGAAGTTCAGACGAAAAGTGCGTGCGAGGTCTTCAAATGAGCCAATTGAATTCCTGGGCAACCCGGTGATCCATGTCATAGCCTGTCCTGTTAAGGTGGTTGCAAGGAGGCTATGATAGGTCCAATTATTCCATCGAACAACATCTCTGTCTTAAAATCCTCCAGGTGAGCCTCCGGTTCCTGACTTCTGTCATAAGGCGACACATTTAACTTCTTGAACCTTGGCGGAATCGCCTTATTCATGAGCCTATCAGTAAATGAGCTATCATTATGCTGCTGCTCCTCATCACACTGAGGGTCATCATTTGGTTCGGGTCCATTATTGTCATCTCGGTCGTTACCCTGATAATCGTTGCCATGTGCTCCATCTTGCTTAGCTAGCCATTCTGTCCATTAATAGTGCCTTGGAAATTACCGTTTTCTTGGTTTTGACTTTCAAGGTCATTTCAATTATGGCTCATGGCTTGGCTGTGCTGGTTGTTCATGTTTTGGCCAAGTAGCCTGTTTTCCAAGGCCTTCATTCTCTGAGCATCTTGCCGCTATTAGGCCAGAAATTAGTTCTCCATTTCTTCCATCCTTTGCAGGATGGAATTCATGGCTATTTGGTAGATACGATAATCCATGACGGGTTGAGCCTTGCGATGGGGAGAAGGAGGTCGGGTTTCAGCCAGGTTTCCCATGTTCCTCAACGATACAGTTTCTGATTCAGCATCTCTGACGTGTACCTCCTCCAGGACCAGTTGTTGTCCACCCACCCTATTGATCCATGAGTTATTGCGGAGATGACAGTGGAAAATTGTTTGCGGCACTACGCATGTGTACCATTACGGGGTGGGAATCAAAATTTAATGTTTCCTATAAACGATGTCAATGTTCGGTCTAGATATACCGTGAATATTCACCACGTAGGTGATAGATGTATGCACTTAGAGATATCTATGAAAAAGATATTGTACGAGCATATAGCCAATGTACTGATCACTACGAACTAATAACGGGCATATAGCCAAGGAGTGTGTGTGTGTGTGCGTGCGTGCGTGCGTGCGTGCGTGCGTGCGTGCGTGTGTGTGTGTGTGTGTGTGTGTGATGGCAGCAATAGAGAATGAGTCAAGAAGTGTGTACCTGGTGGTGGTAACTTCTATTTATAGTGGTTTACCTGGTTGAGCCTCCATTTTCCCTATTGTGAGGTTGTTAGGGAGCCTCATCTTATTGTTAGAATTTTGATATCCATGCTCTTTATCCATTATTGATGACAAGCCTATCTGTTTGTTAGGTTGTTGAGATACAGGCCCAATATCTTGGTCCATAACACTACCTATTCTTCAACTTTGTAATTCAATTTGAAATTAGTTAACAAAATTACACTTATTAATTCAAAATAGTGCAAATAAATAAACAATATAACCGCGTATATCAATGCAATATTGCTTTTATTTTGAAATAAACCACAATTTCTTACAGGTTCAAATTTAAGAAGTTGGGATTATAATATAAAAGAAACACCTCAACTATAACTTGAAGTGTTGAAATGCTTTGGGCAAATTAGGTTGAAAGAAAAAACGAGCCCCTCCTATGAAAAGTGAGATGTTTTTCCCAAAAATCATAACCAAATTGTCCAAACACTAAAAAAAGTAAAATAATAATCCAATGGGTCAGCATGTCCGGTCCACTTTAATTTATTATTAACTGGAGCAAGTTATGGGAATTCAAACATACAATCTAATTTGACAAATTAAACAAGTTAAATAGGTTAATCCGACGAGTGAAACCAGTTTTATAAGCTCTACTTTCTACCTATCTAAAAGTAAACAAGACATCAATATTTTTCCTGGACTCATCAAATGTGCTTATAGCACTTAGAAGTACAACAACAAGTGATAGACTAAAAGGGATAAGGATAAGTCAATTATCTGAAAAAATCACTTATCATATCGCCTAACAGTTTGATTTCCATCAGAACTCTATACCTATATAACTCATATATAAACAAGGGATTAAACCTACCAAGTACGAACACCTATGCTTTCTACTTCTTTAGTTGTCCTTGTGCATAACCTCATGTCTTTGACTTTATGTCATTACTATTCGTGTAATGATCTACCACCCTTTACTGTATCTCTTTCATAGACTCCTACAAGCATATTAATCCAAAATACAATTATCAACCTCCGGTTCAACATTCCCAATCATCTGTTGGATCAAGTATAAATGCATGCATATGCAAGCTTTTAGAGAGGTTCACTAATACAGGCCAAAGCGACTCTCTATATTCTTTCCATTATTTTTAACATTTTTTAGTGTCTTCTCTTACTCTCAAAGGTAAGTTTTCATGCCAAAATGGTCCCATTCTACCTATCATTAATATTAAAGTCAGATTGATTATTGAAGTTTATTCTTCATAATTTAATAAAATTGTTATGTCCTTCAGCTTGCCCCTTGTCATTTCAAATTCAATTATAATCTATAAATTAGAAATGACATTCCCAGATCAAGGAAGTAGTTTGACAAATGTTATTTACTTATTTTATTTTTCTGACCAAAATTTCAAGTTTTATTAAGGTTTGATTGAATCAAGTTTATTAAATGATAATTGAATACTTCTTATTGTATGTTATCAAAGAAATTCAAAGCTTTTATTCTTAAACAATTGATTAAAGTTTAGATAACACTCTATCTATAAAAAAAAATTATATTCTTGAAAAACAAAATTAAGCAAATACTAGGGAGGATAAATAAAATTGACGTAGCAATCAATTTAGGGGTAAGATTATTTGACACCGGTGTCAAACTAAAAAGTTTGACACTAAATCTTAACCGTTGATTTCTGTGAATCTAACAATTATAATTTATCAAGTCACACTCATTAATTTCTAATAAATTATAATCTTTAGATTGACGAAATTCAGTAGTTAAGATGATATTCCCAGATCAAGGAAGTAGTTTGACAATTGTTATTTACTTATTTTATTTTTCTAACCAAAATTTCAAGTTTTATTAAGGTTTGATTGAATTAAATTTTTTAAATGATTATCGAATACTTCTTTTTGTATGTTATTAAATAAATTCAAAGCTTTTAGTGTTAAACAATTAATTAAAGTTTAGATAACACTCTATCTATAAAACCAATTTTTTTATATTCTTGAAAAATAAAATTGTGTAAAAGGAGGAAATGGAAAAATAAAAATGTGACAAATAAAAGAATAAACAAATAAACATGCTTCCCTATTCTCAAGTTTTAGAAAAATTTAACACAAAAAATTTTGTAAGTGGCGTTGGGTGATTGGGCATGCAACTCATAGACACAATTTTCTCGTCATTTGTGTAAAATATTTCAACCAGGGAAATTGGGAGGGTTCATGACTACTCCTTGAGGTTCTTCACGTGCTAAAAATCCCTCCTCCCCGAAATCAACAAAATTGAACTTTTTATTCTTTTCGTCATAGTTTTTTCCTATAATCTCGTATAATTATATTTTATTATCAATAAATAAAAATTAAATTAAAGTTAATAATCAAAATTTATTATTAATTTAATGATAATAAAATAATTGTGAAAAATATAAAAAAATTGAAAGTATAACATTTGTTTTTTTTAAAAAAATCATATGATACTATGTTTCTTTTAAATGGATGAACATTTTTATCCTTTACTTCTATATCATTAAATTTATACAAATTTATATTGGGACCATCTTGCCTTTTTAAGTAAAAAGATAGAGTTCATAGTTATCAGTATCGTATGATACATATCTGATATGTATCATATTACATATTCGATTTACAAGCGCATCAATATGTATTGAAGAGGTGTAACGGAAAGGGGATTGTATCGAACGATACAATACTATTTTATATGATATAGTATCGTATCGTGTATCATACGATACGAAAATTACATCAAAAATTAAAATTTTTAATATAAAAAATAAAGATTTAATTTGTGCTTCAAATTCAAAAAACTAAAAAATTATTATTAATAAGGAAAAGTATAATAACTCTAACATGTGAATTGTGGACATTGCATGTAATTAAATGTTCAATCATGCATAATGGAAATTAATTAGGTGAAATGCTTAATTAAATGAATTAAAATCACTTTTGGGCAAAAGATGCAATTAGTGAGAATTTTGGGGTAAAATGGTAATTACGCAAAATATACCCGAAACTGCAAAATAATATTGTGGGACATTATTAAATGATATTGGGTAAAGTTTAAAATCACATTAGTTGAATTAAGTAAGTATCGTTATTTAAATTTGACGAAAGGACATAGGAGGCATTAGGCAAGTTTTTACTTTATATTTTTTTCAAAGTTGAATAAGTTGGTAACTAAGATATTTTCCTCCAAAGTAGACCATCTTCATCGTCCTTCTCCTTGTCCAACCTGAAGCCATTGTTGAGAAGCTTATAAACTCAACTTTCTCTGCACCCTATTAAATCACTTAAGGATTGAAGCAAAAGTGCTTAGTTTCTCATCATAGACAAAACCTATAATATAGAATTCTTTTGAAAAGCTTTGCTTTGTGCGAAAACACACCTTGAAAGCGGCACCCTTTGTTGTTTGAAGGACTAGGAAAGGTACATTGGCTCATTGAAGGCTTGGAAAACATTCTTTGGGTCTTTTGGAGTTGAATCATGGATGAAGACTTTGAACCGTTGCTGAAGGAGCAAGCCTTTGATGAACCAATGGATCTAGGCATTGATACTTGAATGATTCAAGTATAGGCATGCACATTCACAAGTTATTGATTTTGTTGATTGAATCAAGCTTGTTTGGTTGTTGCTTTTGAATAAAGCTAGTTTTGTGGATTTCCTTTGGATGTGAAGAAGAGCAGTTAGTTGAGAGCCTCATAGGTGTAACGCCCCGTCTGCAGCCGGTTAATTAACATTTATATGATAGTTAGCGCAGAATGCTCAACTTAATTAATGTGGAGGCTAACTGAATAATTTTCTTTTTTCCTTATGTATTGCAAACTTATTCATCTCCATGGCCAAAATAAAATGGACAGCATTTCGTCTGTATTTTGGACCATTGGGGATAATTCCCACCATGATAATTTCAACCTGATTGACCATTTAATATAATCCAGGCATACCACAACATAAATAAAACATATTGCCCAGTCATCCATGACCTAGGCTATCTCATAATCATACTATCTCAAAATAATGTCCATCATGTTACTTATGTAATTACATCAAATAAACAAAAGAGATGCAATTAAATAAGTAACATAGACTTGAGCATGCATCACTAACAGCATATATAGACTATCAACATGGCATAGATATTTACTATGCTCTCTAAAAGAATAACATGGTATATATACATATCCAAAATAAAACCATGCCAACTACATATCAGCATAACAAGTTAATCCTTACTATCAGGTCAGGTAATATCTTTCGTCTGGCTTCTTGCCACGCGATGCCTCAGCACCATCAGCTCTGGTACCTTAAATAGTAATCCCCATAACGCGGGGTGAGATAATATAATTACCTTTAGGGGTGTTCGTCAACCGATCCAAACCGATTCAAACCGCAGCGACCGAACCGAAAAACTGATAACCGAATAAACCGAAAAATCGATAACCGAATAAATCGAAAACCGAAAAAAACCCCCGCAAATTTCAATTGGATTGGATCGGTTTTTGGATAGGTTGATGAAAACTGATCCAATCTAAACCGATCCAATATATTAATTCCTCTCTACCTACTTGGGTCTTTCCTCAATCATAGCCCAAAAATTTCTAAACCCAAGACCTATTAACCCATCAACTAAACCCAAGAAAAAATCTAATCGCATCTCATTAACAAAAATTTATCTTTGTAGAGCTTCATATCTCCTTGTCCCCCCAAAAAAAAACTATATTATAGTTTACTAATGCTTTTGTATTTAAATTTTTTTTTGCAAAGTCAATATATAAAAAAGATATTATTTGCACAATAATCATGAAATAAATTTTAGAATCTTCAAAAAACCGAAAACCGATCCAATCCAAACCGAAAAAGATTGGATCGGATCGGATTTGAAAAAAATTCAAACCGAATGGATAATTATATGATCAAACCGAAGGGATTGGATCAGATGATTTTTTCTTCCAAAACCGATCCAATCCAGACCGCGAACACCCCTAATTACCTTAGTAAGCTAGGGACCTTTGGAGGGCTCCTCCACCCCTAAGCTCAATTCTGATATAATCACAGTATATAAAATATCCATGCATGCATCATAATATGTATGACAATGCAGTGTGCAATAATATAATCCTACTGGCCAGAGAATATAACAAGTAAGCATTACGCAAGGAAACACCGTCTTGCAATATACCGTATGAGGAAACACTGTCTCATACTATGTGTAACAGCCTGTTGTACACCGGTATTGTTAATATTAATAACGATATTAAGCGCAGTTACAATCACAGCAGTTCATTTATAAAAATGCGAGTAAATTTTTCATCTTATTACGCGAACGTTTAAAACAATAAAAGTCTAATAAATAAAAGTTGTGACCGTAACTGTAAACTCTTTGCAGAATAATTATTTAAACTAATTTTATAACTTGTTTTACATCTCTCAAGTTATTAAGGGGTTCCCATAAACCCACTTAGCCAAAATCTCACTTTTACGTTTTCTACCTATCCGAACATGGTTCGCTCTTTATTTTTCTGTGGACAAACCGCATGACGCGCTCTCCTCATCTTTTAGTATGTTATTCTAGACTCAATTACCTTTCTAAGAAGCTATCAAACGAGTAATAAAGTTCTCGTTTGCTCCGGATATCGTCATTTGAAGTTGGACAAGCAAATCGGCCAGCCAACCCCGAGACGGCTCCAAACATCCTTCACTAAAACAATTACTTCAGAAAATCCACTCAATAAATTCCTCTCAAATATTTATACAACTAACTAGATACCTCAAGCTTCAATTTAATATATCATAAACCTAATTTGGCCAAGAAATAAAGCGGGAATAAATTTCCCAAACTTGGTCCAGAACTGTCCAATGTGCAGTAGCCCACTGAACAGTCCGCGTTATCTGCCTCCTACAGGACGACTCCCAACGCATAATTTTCTGAAATTTTAACACAAGATAGAGGACATCTCAAGCTTCAAAATGGCGTATGTACCGTCCCTATCGGACCTCTGTGGAGGGAGATATACTCTCCTAAATTCTGTCAATTTCTAGAAAATTCGCCAGAGCTTCCTTTGTTTTTCCAACAATCCACAAATTTGCAAAATGTTCTAAGACCTCAAATTATTTCTAATAATCATAGAGGGACACACACAAGGACCAGCAATGTCTTGGGGCTTTTACAACCCTTCACAGTTTATATCATTTTACTCAATTCATAACATGTTGCTTACTTTATTAACACTTAACGTATTTCAATCATCAATGTCCATTTACATGCATTTTCTAAACATACACATAATCATAATTCTAAAATAGGTCTATTGTCCTTCCATCATATTACATGCTTCCATATTACATCAATATTCATGTACATATTACAACTTCCAAAAGAAATATTACACTTTACAACCCATGATCTTTAAAACAACATAATGAATAAACCTATGTAACTAGACTTAGGCAAAATGACATGAACAAATATGACAATAAATCTCCTACTAAATACATATGCAATGTTCATGTCCTAAGTCTAGCCTAGGCCCAATGGCCACCAAAATGCAAAACAACTAATCCTAGGTCTCAGTCATCACGTGGGCTTCTTGCCCACCGCTCCAGCGCCACTGCTACCTCCTGAAATAAAGCCCCCAAGACGGGGTGAGATATACAAATATATCTCAGTAACCCAGAGGTTCTAGAGAATACTCCGCCCAATGGCTCACTTCGATGCATATAAATAACATAAAATAACATCTTGAAAACGGGATAAAGCAAGGAATTTAGAGAAATCGGGGAGCATATGGATACAAAATACGATGAAGCTGGAATGGTCAATGCCAATACCACGCAACGTCCAACCTATTGGCTCAGCATATAAGCCTACGGGTCTCAACCAAGGCGTGTTCCCAGAACATCAAACCAAGGCACCCTCCATCCATATCCACCTGAGACTTCCTAGTGTGCTCCTATCCGGATCACACACCACGACCCTAGGTCAACTGGAACTCCCTCTCGGAGACCTATCCAGTCGAAGTCCGTAACGCCCGAAGACAAACTGTCTACTGGCCAGAGAGACGGTACATCCTATGTACCAACACACATACTAAATGCATGAACATGTTATCCTACATTACTTACATACACTTCCTAGCATCACCCTCAACGGGCATGGTGGAACACACAAGGGGATCAAGCCCCAGTACCAAGAGGTTACCTATATAATCCTCTCCACGTAGCTCCAATGCAATTTATATTCCGAGCTCGTTTCACAACAGAAATGCCTACACATAGGACATTCTCAATCAATTACCACTCATACAAACGCATGCAAGTTACTAATTCTACAAGCATTGTTCCAATTACTCACCTCAATCCCACTTGGTCCGGGACCAAGGGCAACCCACCGAGCTCACGGTTCGGGATTCAAATCCACGTACGAAAACCTACAACGACCATATACGGATCGTCAGAACACGATAATTCTATCAAAATACGAAAATGTCAAAAATCCTCCCCCCACCCTAGGTAGGTTCGGCCATATAGGTGCAATTTTATAATTTATTTTTCTTTATTTTCTTTCTCATTTTCTTAAGCATCCCTAGGTTACCGAAACACCATTTTAGGTGCCACTTTTCATTTTACATAATTCAAACATCGTTTTGCCTAATATTTTGCTCTAGATCCAATTCCACAATTTCTCATTATCCAATATTTCCCATTGGTTCTCCAACCTTCCAACCACCACACAACCCATCTAATTACCATACCATACACAACACATCATCCAACCAATTTTTTTTCCACATCAATTCTTCTCTTTTCCTCTCATGACCGAATTTAACATAGACCAAGTCCAAGGGATTTTTCAATCAACTTTAACTATTCCTCACCTCATACAATCCCATTATAACATCATTCAATCATACAACAACTCACCAACACAATCCTAACAATATTCCAAAACACAAAGTCATGGCATCCTCAAAATTTTCCTAAGTTAAAATCATATTTTCACCAATTATTTTTATTGCATTTATAACTCTAACACATCATTCTAAGACATAATCATTTAATATACATTTTCCATATGAGCTCTCTATCAACACAAATCAACAAAACCAAGCTTAGGGTTCATGAAACTAAATCCATGAATCAAACCATTGAAATGCAAGGAAACTTACTCAAAAGCTTGACACAAGGCTCCTCAAAGACATACTAAACCATTGGAGCATCAATCAACACCATGAACACAAATCTAAGGAAAAGGGCCGCAGACTTTGGGGAGGTTTTCCTCAATATCTAGTGGTTTTCAAGGCTTAAGAATACTACCAATGAGTTTGAAAGGTGATTTCCAATAGATTTCAAGTCAAACTTTGATGAATTTGGTGAGGATTTGATGGAGTTATGGAAGAAATGAAAATGGAAGTGAAATGGGGTTTAGGAGGGGGGTAGGCCGCGGGTTTCACAAGGGGAGGGAGAGAGAAGATGATGAATAGTAGGGGAGCTTAGGTGGCTTAAGTGATTTTAAGTGAGGTGGGCCTCATCGCCACTTCACGCGATTTCAAACTAATTTGAATTTTCCTCCGATTTCACTAAACGTCCATAAATTCATAACCTATTTAGAAACTCTAATTTTTAACATTAACCATTGTCCTTTAATTACCCTTGATCAGATGAATCCTGAGTTTTCTGGTCGTTCGGAGAAAATGTTGTTTTAAGCTGTTACGCACGCCGTAGGCACGCTTCCCCAAACTTACTAATTTCCGTCAAATTTCATCAGAAATTATATTTCCTAGTCCTACATACCATTTATAACTTGTATTCAAAACCTAGAGCTCAAAACTCAATCGGCACATTTTACGGTGCAATCGTACCGCGGTATTTTTACCCGATAAAAACATTATTCACTGAATTTTCTGAAACTTGCCTATCCACTCAATTTTTTGTTCTGAATCCATTTCCAGGGTTATTTTTTTCATCTGAGACCTTCTACTCAATTTTTACCTTCATAGGGTTGTGTGTTTGGCTATTTACCGTTTTACCATTTCTTTGTATTTTAGTCTAATTTTCAGGATTTTCACTAATCCATCCCTTTAATTCTCATTTAATATATTAATACATGATTTATAAATGTGAGGTGTTATACTATGCACAAGGAAATATCGTCTTATGCCTCATAAAAGGAAACACTGTCTTGTGTGGCAGACAAACATAAATACATAAACATGCAACATCTAACAAATTATTTTCAACATACCATATCAAACTACCACCCACCCTCGGAGTTTGGTGGAACAAACGGGAGATTAACCCCAAGGATCGAAAGCTTACCTGTCAAGAACTATCCTCCAATGCACTCCTTGTATCCACAAGGTCACAACCACAATCTCTCACAATATTACAACCTATTCCAAATACGTGAAGACAATCAGTACATATATACTAGTCTACCACGTTCAATTTTCAAGACTACACATAAAGACACCTACACTTGATTTTGAGTCCAATTTATCAAAGTGTCCTAAATGGCGATTTCATAATTTTTTCTTTTACGGGAACCAATCCCAAGCATGTTTAACAAATGGACTCACCTGCAAATCACCCTCCAACTACGCATACCATTGAATTTTTGAAATTGACATATAGCCAAAAATCATGATTTTCTGTAGTGAGGTATACGGTGATTTTATTTTTGTCTTTCATCAAGAAGCAATCCTAAGCATATTTAACAAATGAAGCTATATCTAAATCACTCTCTAATTATCCATACCATCAAATCCCAATTTATACAACCCTATATCATGCATTTTCTCCAAAAATACAAGAGGATGTTAGAGTAATTACCTTGGGTGTCTCAATCTACCAAATGGAAGATAAACAAGCTTCCAAGCCAAGCAATATACCTTTTCCAGCCCTAAATCCGAAAATTGGTCCTTGAAAATATGTTTCCCTCTCATTCAAATGTAGCTACCAAGTTGAATGGATGAGGAAGAGGAAGGAGAACAAGATGGAGAGAAGGAATGAGAGTGATTTCTTTTGATTTCCTTAAGGGTTGATTGAAATAAAATGGAAGAAAACAAAAGAGCTTTCCTTCGTTTGAGAGACAAGGAACGCCGACAGGAGAGCAAGGAAATAAGAGAGAGAATCGTGTTCTTTTCCTTTTAAGTGAGTTTAAATAATCCAAGTAGGTATAAGTTTATCTATCCTGCTCACTTAACTCTCATTCTAACTTTACACATTGGTTCATAATATTTTTATGGTAATATTTACCATTTTACTTTTTACTTTCAGGTAACTTTGTCTACCCACATTTTTACCCCTTAACTGTCATTTTAACTCATTTTCACCAAATGTGACTTTATTTCTTTTTCTTCTACTTTCCTTATAATTATTCTTAATATTATGATTAAAATCATTAATTCATAATTAAATCCAAAACTACATGTGAGGTTTATTATAATAAGTAAGTTTTCGGACCTTGGAATTTATCCCTTTATTGTTCTACCAAGCCTGTGTGGGTTTTGGTTTACATGGTTTGTGCAATGAATTGTAATATGATGCATGATACATGTTGCTTGTTGTGTGGTATAAGATGGTTTCCTTACACAAGTTTATGGCAAGATGGCTTCCTTGCATAATTCATAAAATATGTTGCATGATAGCGTAATGCATACACAGGTATGTTGTAGGATGGTTTCCCTACGTAATTCATACATTGTTCTCTGGCCATTAGAATTATTGTCTTGAGCGTCCTGTCAACAATATGTTTATTAGGAGGGATGGCTAGGACACTGTCATTTGTATTTTATGGACGGTGTGAGGAGAACCGGCAAAACGGGCTCGGCTCGGCGGCCCAACCTGCCAAACGGGGCGGGGCGGGCAGAGTTTTTCAACACATCCCAAAAGTGGAGTGGGGCGGGGCAGGCTCATTTTTTGGCGGGTTGATGGAGGGCATAAGCGGGCCGAGGCGGATCAGTGTAAAATAGGCTCGGGCTGGCGGGGCAAGGCGGGTTGAGTTTTTCAGCCCACTTTCAAAAGCGAGGCGGGGCAGGCTGACTCATTTTTTGGCGGGTTGATGGCGGGGTGGGGCCACCCCGCCCACTTTGACACCTCTAGGTGTGAGCACTAGCAAGAATATTATTTAGTTATTGCACATTTTGTATGTATGCATATATTATGTATTATCCTATTTATTGATGTATTCCTAAAGTGAACTTTGGGATGGAGGAATCCTCCAAGGACCCCTAGTTTACTAAGATATTTATCTCACCCCACGTTTCGGGGACCTCTTTCAGGTACTGGCACTGATGGTGCAGGAGCGTCTATTGGCAGGAAGCCAATGTAGATTGTGTTTTAATATATGTTGCTGCTGTTATTGGTTGTTGTCTATGTATTGATATCATAGATTATGTTTACAGTATGCTATTTTGGGATAACTGTTGTATCACATTTATATGTAGTCTTGTATGAGAACATGTAATGTTGATGCATAGAGGGACTTAGCCTATGATCATGGTTGTATTGTATATTCTTGTGGTTCAATTATGCAATGACATTGATCATAATTATTTAGTAATACGTAAGTTCCATTTGATGTATTTTGTAAGCATTTGTATGCTTGGGAACATTGATGAAATGTAATCATGGATTATATGTTGATATGATGAAAGGGCTCTTAAGCCTATTTTGGATGTGGTGAGGCCTATTGTATATGTATATTATGCATAACCTTATTGCTAGGGTATGTGAAACATGCAAGAAATGAAGGTGTAATGCATGCTAAGATAAGAAGTAAATAACTTGGTAACCAAACAACATGAATAGGTTAACTTGTGAAGCAATAAAGGGGCATAATTGAATGTATAATATGGATATTAGAGCTACCATGTTTGTTGGGCACTGGTTAGCCATTCCAATTCGATTAGGTACCTTAACCTATGGAGGTTTCTTGGGAAAGAAGCATCCTATATAAGCAAAACCATTTTTGTTGTTGTCCTGGGGTGTTAAAACGCTGGAATAGGGGAAGAGAGGGGTTGGCCATTGGTGGTTGGCTTTAAAACGTTGAAGTCGAGCCTTTTAATGTGCTACTGTTGTTAAAATGCTGAGATAGGGCATTTTAATATGGCCATCTGCGAAAAGCTATTGGGCTGCCCCTTGGCGTTAAAACATTGAGAACGGATGTTTTAACGCTAGGCTTTTCATACATTGAGGTTTGTATAATGAAATGAGCTTAACTTGAGCTACGGTACTCCAATTTGGGTGAGATTTGGACCTATATGTAGCTAACACATAGGGATATAAGTCTATAAAACATTAAGCCATTGGCTTAGTGGATTAATAACAGTTTCATTTTGAATTTGTTGCTCATTTTTCAAAAGTATAGTTTGAGGTCGTTGGCTTACGACAGATGTATCTTGAGCTATATAGATCCAACTGAGACTTAAATAAATATTCAGAATCTTTTTCATCTTCAAAATTAAAAGATAAAAGGATGTTTGATTAGTTATCTCACTGATAGATGTTGATAGTGATAGCAATGATGATATTAGTCTTGATGATGGATGAATAGGATAATAATTGTTTTGCACTTTAGTTACTTATGTATTTTGCTGATTGAATCTATTTTGGAATTTGGATTTAGATAATATTAATTATATTATATATTTTAAATTATTTTTTTTGTATCTTACGATTCGATATGATTCACAATACACGATGCAAAAAACTAACCAAACGATACACGATACATATTGCGATTCAACATTCTTGATAGAGTTTATATCTATCCTTAAGTGGCATACTATACTTTATTGATTTTAACTATTTAATGTAAAAATTACCCACTGATGGACTTCCAACTTGCTATGTTTTAATAATCAAATTGAGCATCAAATTGATCTAAATATAATCAAAAAGATATAAGAATTGTGATTAAAGTGTTATTGTATCCTCAGTAGTATTTTCATAAGAAATTCTTGTGTTTTATATGGATTTTAACCCATTGAAAGAAGATCAAGTTGGAGAGCTCAAGAGGTAGAGAGAAAGAGCAATTAATGGAACCAGATGAGCTGGCTCTAAAAGATGAATTCTCTGTTTCTTCGCACTTTAAGCACCAACTAGGTGCTAGAAGCACTAGCCCCACTATTGGTTTCTCTGTCCTTCTCGCTGGTAGCACCAACACCACGATTTCTTTGCTTCTCTGCGCTACAAGTGCAGGCTTAGCGTCCCAACTAGATGAAAGCTACTGTTTCATGGCGCTAGAAGCACCAGGTTGGCACTACTAGCGCCAGGAAGACATCCAGGTTGAAATCTGAAATTTAAATTATGCTGACGAGGATGTCATTGAGGATTCCTTGGGATTTTAAAAGATATTGTCTCCTCAATACAAAAGGGGAGTTTTGAGAAACAAAAAAAAAATTATTCGACCAGAGGGAAAGAAAGCACGAAGAATTCTAGAGCTTGGAGATCAAGAAAGAAGATGGAAGGAAGACCAAAGCGTCATCGTGGAGATCAACCGACAACTATCTATTAGTGATTTCTTCTAGTTTCTTCCTTTCTATCTTATTTTTGGTTAAGCCAGCTATGTCTGGCTAATTTCTTTTGTAGTTAGGGTTACGAATTCAACGTGAACCTTTATGTGATTGAATTTTTTTTAATAAAATATGTCCCCAAATGTTGTGTGTTTATTTTGAATTACTTGATCAATTCTTGTATGACTTGATCAAAAGGGATAAAGAGGGTTAAGTTCTAATTAGAAATAATTTGGATCTTAATTTGGACTAAGATAAACACCAATTTTTGCATGTTCTAGACATAGGCTTGTAGGAATTGCAAATGTGTGAGATTCATCTTACGTAAAGCTTAATCTAAAAAGGGTTTATAAGCAATTAGGATTCTAATTAAGTTAAAAGGTTAAATAACTAAGATATTAAGATTTAACAAATTATCACTTAGATGATGAATCATTTGGTAACAATGGGGTTTGAAATTTATTGAATTAAGTTAAACCATTTAAGAGGTATCAGAGATGAAGTAAACCCTAATTGTGCGTCCATTCTTGATTTCCAAATTGTCTTTTAATTATTTTCTTCAATTGCTATCTTTAATCAATTTTTGATCAATTATTAATTGTGTGCGCAAACAACTTTTGAATTGTTTAACTTAGAAAAAAATAGTGAATTATTGCTTGTAATTAGTCCTCGTCAGAATGATACTCACTCTTCACTTTATTACTTAGAAATGAGCGGTACACTTGCCATGTTCGCAACACCGACTAATAAATATTTAATAACTTACATAAGTTATAAGAGATATAAGTATTATTATGTAGAAGGGAACTACAATAACTTTTTGCAAATAAGATTTTATGAATTTAAAATATTTATTATGGAATCAACAAGCAAGAGTAATGTCCATACCTTTAAAGTACTTCAATTAATAAAGATACTAGATACAAAATGAAAGAGAACATAACATTAAATCTTGTCATATGATCACAAAGATTTAGGCCTAATCACATATGGTTGAGTCTAGTCTAAAAAAGTGCTTTGGCAGGATCTCCTACTTTATCATGTGGGATTGTATCTCTAATGTTGTTGTAGTATGATTTGATCTAGAACAAGAGAGGTGAATACTTGCATGGCACTCTGACACTCAAATAAGTATTTAAGTATATGGGAAGAAAATAACCATATGTAAGCTTTAGGTTTCTCCTTTTATAGTAGCAACAACTGCCTCAATATGGTAGTATGATTAGCATATCTCTGATTGGTTGATTCAAGTGGCTTTGGTAGGGTATGACACCTAGACTTGACTAGAATCTTGTGTATATCCTTGAACCACTGGTTATTATGGAGGCTTATGAGTTTTGTGTTGCTGGGAACTTAGTGATTTCCTTGTGAGATTGCGTGTAATGTTACTAATGTGTTTCCTTATGGATTAAGTGTGGGATTGCGTGTATACGTTACTAATGTGTTTCCTTATGGATTAAGTTTTTACTTTGGGTTTTATCTTGGGTTGTTATTAGACTTGACCTTCTATGTAGTTTAATATAGTTCTGGATCAGTTCCCTAAGCCTGTTGCTCATTTCTCTTAATGAGGAGCGAAATATATTATTGTCATGAGATCTTATTTTGCTAGATCCATCCACGTGTAATGTTGTGGTAAAAAGTAAAAAGTTTAGATTACTATATACTTTAAGGATTGAATATCTTTCATATTGCATGAGATAAGATTATTTCCTGTATACATATAAAAATTATATGGCTCATATTTATCTTTTCTCGTTATTCTCTTTATATGACTCTATATGAGCCTCACAAATTTTTATATTTGTAGGCTATGAAGCACCGACACTTCAAAGACCTTGACGTGTAGTGTTTGACACTCTCCGACATTTCGACACTCTCTGATACTCCAACACGCATTGTAGAAACTCAAAAAATGGTTCAAAGGTTGCATTGCGTTGCGTTTTTAGTTTCAACTAATAGATTCGTTGGATTACGATTATAATTTTATTGAGTTTAATATAAATATTTGGGATATCTTACGTTTCTTTGCAAAATTAATAGGTATTATAAGTTTAACTTTATTTTTTTGTTAAATTATTGAATATTAATATAATATATACTACATAAATAAAAAATATTATTTAATATCACAACGTGTTCTAACGTGTTAAAATCTAACAATTTTTAGAATTAACGTGTCGAAGTGTCGTATCGTGTCGTGTCACGTGTCCTGTGTCGATATAGATGTACATAGTTTGTAAGAGATAATTTTATCTGCTATAACATAACACACGTCAAATTCATACATTAATTAGTAACTGTCACCTCGTGAAGGAATTAATTAGACTTTGAATTGTCAATTTTAATAATATTGGTTCTTACCGTGTCTTAATCATGCATGCTTAGCATTCGACGGCCGTACATCTTACATTACTTTTTTTTCTTGCGAAATCTTCTATTAAGACTCACGTCAAGCCAAAAAAAAAGGATTTTTTTTTTATAATTTAACATATTACGAGTTGCTTGTTCGAAATAAAATAAATATTAAGTTCTACTCACCAAAACATGATAACTCATTAATCATTAAGTGTACAAAATTCAGACAAAAAATAAATATTTTTTTTTAAAGTATAAAGTGATCCCCAATTTATTTATTTATTGCATAAAAATTGTGCAATTGCCATTTGGTTGGGCTTTTCGCTCTTTCTCGTACCTCTGTATTTCTTTATTTGTCTCTCTCTCTCTCTCTCTCTCTCTCGCTAACTCACCTTGGATTTTCTTTCTGCGACCAAGCACTATACATTTGTACACACCAACAAACAAACTTGTTTTATGAATCTTTGTCAAACGCTTCTGTTGATTCTCTGTCAAAAACTCATTGCTTCAATCACTCACTCAACACTTTCAGATCGGTGTCTCTCTTGGACAAATTGACAAAGGTTTTTATTTTTTTATGCAATTTTATTCCTTACAGCACACTCTTTCGTTTTCATGTGTTCTTTCTCTTTAAATTTGGAGTTTTTATCACTGCATGTGGAAAACAAATACTGGGTTGTGTTGGGTTTGATCTCATCCTTTGCTTTTTGAGATATTTTTAGGATATTTCTTTGGTTTTTCAACTGTGACACTGAATTGCTTGCATGCAAATGGGTCTTCGCGCAAGTTGTTTATTAAAATTATTTGTTCTGAATTCTGGTTTTTTTTTTTTTCCTTCTTTATTATCGTCTGTTTCTGAATTGATCTTCTTGTGATGAATTTGTCTCCCTTATGTGCTTTTCATTTTGTTGTTCATGGGAAAATGGGTCCTGATATTTTGATCAATTTTATTTTTTTCGATGAACTTTCAAAGGGAATTTGTGTGTTTTGAATGTTCGGTTTTGGGTTTCGATGGAAATTTAATTAATGTGGCTGTGTCTTTTAAGCTTGCATGCAAGGGATCAGAGTTCTAATAACCCTTTTTGAAGTAATCTGGTGAGAAATGGAAAAATTTTCTTTTTTATTTAGTCTCTACGAATTGTACCTGTAAGGTTTCTAGAAATTCAGTGAATTGTGAGTCTGACATTTTCACTAGGTTTTATTTGCTTTTCTCCCTAGAATTTGTCCTCTGTTTCAAGATCATTTATGAACTTAATTTTATTACTTTCTTTAGGTCTTCATTTTTTTGTTAGGTTTTCATTTTTTTTTTTAAATTCATTTTGTAAGTGGGCAAAGCAGGCTAACAATACTGTCTCTGTCTTTTTGGTTCAACTTTTTGAAGGAAATGAAATGTATCCTGCCTCTAAATTACATCTCTTATTTATTTTTCTTGGACTGGTTTGAATTTTGAATTATAGATTTAAAATTATTATTCTCAAAGGAAATTGCAACTCTGAACCTACATGCCTACATGATATAATGTTTTACCAAAGAAGTGAAAAAAAATTCTGGCTTCCCTTCAATTGACAGTTTCCTTTTGTGCTGGGATGCATGCAGGGCTTGTAGGTTATTGTATTCAGATGATCTCCACAAAATTAGTGATTATGAATTCTTCATTTGTCAGCTTCTAATTTTCTGGGGAAGGGTTGGAGTTTTGGATCAGGTGCTTTCAGTCTTGTAAAGTTGAGTGGGAGATATGGAGTGAATTGTTAACAGTAATAATTGGTAAATGGGGATCCAAACTATGGGGTCTCAAGGTGGTGGAGATAGTAATGGAAAACGGTCACAACTCCAACCTCTAGTGCGGCAAAACTCAATGTACAGTCTCACACTTGATGAGGTTCAGAATCAATTAGGTGATTTAGGGAAGCCGCTAAGTAGTATGAACCTTGATGAGCTTCTAAAAAATGTATGGACTGTCGAGGCAAGCCAGTCCATGGGTATTGACATTGAGGACAGGGCACAAGCTAGTCAAGCTGCTTTGCAGCGTCAGGCTAGTCTGTCATTGACTGGTGCACTAAGCAAGAAGACTGTCGATGAGGTTTGGAGAGATATCCAACAAAAGAAAAATAGTGACGAGAAGAAGTCTCGAGAGAGACAGCCTACTTTGGGAGAGATGACATTGGAGGATTTCTTGGTGAAAGCAGGTGTTGTTGCAGAAGCATCTTCTAATAGAAAGAATACTGGTATTATAGCTGGGGTTGATTCAAATGTAGCAGTACCACAGTTTCCTCCGCAAGGCCAGTGGATACAGTATCAACAACCATATCAGCATCCACAACAAAGTTTAATGGGGATTTATATGCCTAGCCAGGGTATAGCACAGCCATTGCACATGGGACCTGGTGCTTCATTGGATGTTCCCTTTGCAGATAGTCAGGTGGCATTGCCTTCACCTCTGATGGGAACAGTGTCAGATACACAGACACCTGGAAGAAAAAGGAGCACCCCAGAGGACATGATGGAGAAGACTGTTGAGAGGAGGCAGAAGAGGATGATCAAGAATCGGGAATCTGCTGCCCGTTCAAGAGCAAGGAAACAGGTTATCTTTCTCTTTCTTTATTTTGAGTGTCATGGTATCTGAGTCCTTATTCTTTAATTAGTTTTTCCCCATAACTCGAATGATAAATATTATAAACAGGCATACACAAATGAATTGGAGAATAAAGTCTCGCGCCTGGAAGAGGAAAATGAAATGCTGAGGAAACGAAAGGTTAGATTCTGATTTTAAGTTCTAGTTTAATTTCTTCAAGTATGTTTTACTGTTAATTCAAATTCCTGAATGTACCTTCAGTTTTCAGATTGAGTAGTTTCTTCTTTTGTGGAGTATATTTTCAGAATAAGATAGGAGGCAATCTTAGTTTCAATTATTATATAGGAAACTCTGCACATTATATTTTTTAGTCAATACCTGAATTAACATTAAGTACATGGAAATTTTAGCTAACCTTGAGATATATGTTCCCCAACTTCCTTGTGCATACTTATGCTCACAATTCAAAGTGTGGTGCAATAGTTGTATTTGTTTCTTACATGGCTTGGGAATTCAATCTGATGTTTGGACGCTATTATCAGTTTTTTTAACTGCATGAGTTTGTAATCCATTGTTGTGTATGGTTATGGTAGCAGACAACTCCTAATTTACCCTTTGGAGAAACCTCATTGAAGTTAATGGAAAAGGAAATTCGATACACAGAAAACTTGCTCATTCTTTGATTTTGCTGGGAGGAAATAAGGGGTATGGGGAAAGAAAGGTTTCTCCTTTGTTTTAATACAAGTCCTTTATCTTTTGAGGTTATAATGGGGGAAATATACTTTTCCTTTCATCAATTTTTCTTTTATTTTTTAGTTTTCATTCTTATTGTTAAATGTGTAGATGCATCTCAATTCATTTTAAACATGTTTTATTGATCTCAACCCCTTCCAAAAGATTAAACAAAGAAGATCGGTGTGGATACCTCGATATAATTCTTGGCAGAAGCTGGATGTGATCTACGTCTTAAAGATCGTTAACATTGATATTTTGACTGGCAGGATGGTATAATCACATGATTGTTAGATTTTTTTCCCATTTTCATTCAAGACAAAAGGCGTTTCTTTCACCCCCAGTTTTGCATTATCCTTCTTTTTTAGTATTTTTGTTGAAACAACTTATTTCTGTAGACTGTGATGCACAATGTTATTACGGATATCATTTATGCATACTCTCTAGGTTGACTCTCAGCAGGCTATCATTATAATATTCAATTATGATATTTCTTGATTTAGAGTCTGATCAATTTTCATTTGTAATTGGTAAATCAAGTATTGGTATGAATTTTCTCTACTTATGTTGTTGAAGTCTGGCATAATTTGTCATATGAGCATACCACAATTAGCAAGCATGCTTATCTTTGTGAACTAAATAATTTTGTAATGTATAGTGGCTTTCGTTAATTGCATTTCTGTTACACACAATATAAATTTAAGTTATTATGGCAAATCATTTATCCAGCCTTTTGAGTTTGTGTTACTTGGGTTGTTGAAGTTGGGAGCTCCTTTTGACTCATAATTGATTCCGGTAGATTGGAATGAAATAGGAATGATGCGCATTGATCAACTTGATATCCTTGATACACTTAGTAAAGATTAGTTAATGCATTTGAAAACTTACTTCTAAAATTACATTTTTTTCCTCATCTTTTTTGTTTTATGGGTAAAATCCTTTATGGATGATACCTGAGCTGTGCGATGTTATATATCGTGATATTGTTATTGAGTTTGAGGAGATTTTAATTTCTGTCTTTTTACTCATTAAGATTAACTGTTTTTATGTAGTTAGACATTTCAACTCTTTAGTGGCTATAAACATTAATTCATGGAACAATAAAAATTAACCTCCTTTAGAAGAGAAAATGAAGGATGAAGGTTGGAAAGGGCTTCTTTTAATTGAGCTTCGTATGGAGGTATCACAAGCAAATCTTATGACATGAATGAACTTCGTTGAATCATTACAAAATCAGCATTGCTGTCTTGATGTCATTTATTAGGGATACATCTCTCTTATTGTCACTGCTCTGGTTTGTACAGATATATTAATATTTGTTCAGGTAAATGATTGAGTCAGGTTTAATTTTGTAATAAATAAAGAAAAATGAACATGTAAAGTCTGAATGACACAACTCTTGGATTATTCCCCAACGAAAATATTACAATAAATCTCACTAAGGGGTTTATAAAAAAGAAAGGGCAGCCTATAAAGGGTCAGACACATTGTTTCACTAAGGGGTTTATGAATTTACAAAATTTGCCTCTCATGTAAATACCTTATCTCATGACATTATAGCTACATAGGAGCACCATGAATTGTTACCCAACACAGTTATTGCTTTAATGCAGTGGTGTTTCATATCTTGAACTAACACTCCTCGGAATTTCTGCTGCTTCATGTAGTTTCATTTATTGGGTATTGAGTGATGTGGACTTTGATTTACTGGCTTAACATTTCTTGCTCCTAATAAGTGCTTCTTCCAGCTGCACTATGCAAAATCTGGTTGCATGTATTGAGATTTGTGTCCATGATCCTTTTTACATGTTAAGAACATGGGAACAAAGATATCTTTACTTCTCTTTCAAACATTCTTACTTTGTTGTTTCATATATATTATTATTGGGAAAGTTCTGTTTACAAATTTTTTTTTTACAAACTTACAAATTACACTATGTCTGACCGATAATACTCTACTCAAGAGTGTATTACCGGTCAGACATAGTGTAGTTTGTAAACAAAAAGTTTGTAAATATAACCTTCCCCATTATTATTAGACTAGTTCTAGTTATTAATGTTTCTCCTCAACTTGCAGGAGCTAGATAAGATGTTGCAATGTGCACCACCTCCAGAACCTAAATATCAACTTCGCCGAATAGCATCAGCTCCATTCTGAGATCTGTACCTATAAGTAGAGGTTTGTAGATATGAGCATCAAGGAATGCTCCTTCTAGTTTACTATGAGGTTAACACCTGCCTTCTAGTATCTCAGGAATAGCTATGTGATGCATTTAAATCCAATGGCTTTGTTTTACTAGTCATTAGGTTCTTTGTAACTAACTCCTCTGAAATCCTTCCGTAAAAGTTTATGGACAATTCTGTAGTTTTACATTATATAGCCTTTTTAATCATGAGTTGAGTTTACTTCGGCCTCTTGGGCTTAACCATTTTTGAAATCATGGCAAAATAAGGCCACTCTTAAGATGCATTGCTGATATGAACATGTATTATCAAACCCTAATTTCTATAAATTATTGGTCTAGTATAAACAAATTCTTAATTGTATATATTTAATAATTAATTAAAATAATATGAAATGACCCCAATACCAAAATGGTAAAGGAACATGATGTAAGAGCAAGCTGAGAGATTACAGTCACAAATACCAAAAAAGTATAACAAGCAAAGAATGGATCCACGGTACTAACCAGAATTTGATTTGTGACAAAAGCTTACGAGGAATGTTAAATTTATAATATTTTTTGTTTACAATTTCTTATAATTAAATTTTAAATATTGATTTTTGTCAATTTGACAGTTATAATTTATTGGGAATTAACAATTAATTAATAAATGTGATCTAATAAATTATAACCATCACATTAACGAAAATTAACGATTAAGATTTGATTTTAAAAAATTGTAAATATAACCTTCCTCAAAGTTTATTATCTAAATTTTGATAAAAACCTTTTACGCTGAAAATGTTGTAGTGTATTTTTTATGGGATAGGATATCATTTTTATTTTTATTTTATGTTTACTCTACATACTTCATTCCAATATCATTATATCACAATCTCATCTTTTCTCTTTCTAGTTAAGATTGTGATTTATCGGTACTTAAGAAGAATAGTTGGTAATTTGGCGCTGAGTTAGTGGGGTTGGACATGTGTTCGATTCCTGCTGAATGCATTCTTGGGGAGGGGGCTGAACCTTTAGCCATCACTGCTCCCCCGCACTCCGGATTAGTCCCATAGCCGGCTCAAAGAGTCGAAGCTCGTGGGGATACCGGAGGGAGCCAACTCGCCTCAAAGAGGTAATTAGGGTTGGGTAACTCCAAAAAGAAAAGAAAAAAGAAGAATAAGTAAAGTAAGAATGAAAAAAAGGTAGACATAATATTCTATTTATTTTTTTTAAACTTCTGATTGAATGAAAAATAATAATAATAATTTTAGTTATTGTTAAGACATAAGTTCAAGGGGTAAGAGACATGATTCAGACCAATGTTGTTAAAATCGATATCTTAAGTAAAATTGGAAGATGATTAAAAAAGCGCAAAACGTAAAATCGTAATGTAAAAAAATCGTAAAAAATCGTAAAAACATAAAAACGTTTGGAATATTAGTAAAATCATTTTGATGAAAAAATCATGAAAACATAAAATCGTAGTGATAAATCGAGATTTTAACAACAATGATTCGAACCCATCTCTATTTTGTGAACTGATTGTTTTTCTTTCTTAGGTGGACATCCTCTATAATGACTCTAATTGGTAAATCTTAATTCGAGGTTTAATTTGAGGATTTAAATGTCATAATTAGATTCAGAGTCTGATTTCGAGTATTTTGACTGTAATCATGACTAGGTCATGAACAGTGCGTTTTGGCGGATAATCTACAGTCTTGTGAATTAACCGGTAGAGCTTAAATGAGCAAAATGATTTAGAGACATAATTTGATAATTCTGACGCCAAATATGAGTTCAGAACGAAAAATTGTACAGGCTGGCACTATTCGTGAAAATCTCGTGAATAGTATTTTCTACCAGGTATTTTGTACTGCTGTTTAAGCAACCGGTAGAGTCCAAAAATAAATAATTGATGAAATAAGAATAAGAAAGTCCAATATATGCCAAGCAAGTCAAAATAAGCCCAAGAATGATAAGTTCATAAGTTTTAAGTTTCGTAAGCAAACGACTTATATTTAATGATTCACAGTGCATTTCGTCAAAAACGGTGTAGAAACCATACTGTGAATTATGAGTATTGTTCCTTAGGAAATAAAAATTAATGTAAATGAGTTCAGAAAAATAAAAATATGTCCGTAGCTTTGAGTTAGTTCCGGGTCAGTTTAGGTGAAAATAAGCGAAACAAAAATGACCGGTTGAAAAAGCCACATGTGCTTATAACTTAAGTTCCTTCCAAAAGGTCACTATTCACATCAGATTTCTTCTTTCTCTCTCTCCTTGGCCGAGTTCCACCATTGGAGAAGCCTAGGTTTGCATTTTTGTTTTCCTTTGATTCCTACTTCAACCTTCCACCAAATCAATAAGTCCATTACACAAAATTCATAAGAAATCACTCAAGGAATCCATTCCACCACTCTATTTGGGCTGATTTTGCTTGTGGAGGAAGTTCTTCCTCACCTCCTTTTTGTTTCACTATTCATCAAGGAAGGAAAATGGGAATGTTGATGGAGCCTTGCTTGGAGGTTGCTCTCTAGGCCTTGTACAAGGGATTAGAGGTAATAAACCTCTATATCTATGGTTTATTTTCATGATTTAAGTTTGGAAAAATTAGAATATGTTTGGTGGGGAAAACCTTGAGTTTAAAAATTAAATTGATGTTGGATTATTGATTTGTTTGGACATAGGAATGTAAAATAAACATTTGTATATGTGTAGAATTGGAAAAATCCCTTGGTATTGTGTCCCTCATGGTTCGACCATGATGGTTAAATAGGGTTCATGGTGCAAAAAAAATTAAGTTCATGGATTGTTAAAGTGGTATGTAGGTGTAAGTGAAGATTTATGTGTAAAGAAAAGGAAAATACCAAAGTGACAAAACTACTATGGTGTGCTACACCTATTTTCGGCCATAATGGACTTTGGAGGAGTCTAATGTTTAAAATTTAATTAGACATTATGGTCATGTATATATGTACATATATATATATACTTGTATGTGTAAGTTGCAAAAATAAAGTGAAGGAAATAAATTGAAAACGAAAAGAACCCTTTGAGATTCCCTTATAGATTTCGACCTATAGGGTGATTTAGGGATAGATTTAGTTACATTTTATTTTAATAAAATTTTTACATTCCAAGGTATGTAATGAATGAGTTAAAGAAGAGAAATGGCTTAAAAATTGTTGAAAGAAATCTCGGTTTCCTTGATGTGTATCCACGGCCTTACGAAGAAAAATGGCATGAATTATGTTGAAATTTCTCAAGTGGATACTTAGTTAATTTAGGGAACGCTAATGATTATAAAATGGTAAATGAAAAGGAAAAATTATAAAGGTGTGGTCTTGACTTGTGAATTGGCATAAGATTGGCATAATGTAAGGAAACGAAAGTGAACAGTAAGATGTATGCCTTGTGTAAATTTCATGGCAATTGTAACATTTTATTGATTTTGTTTTGAATCCTTCTCTAGGTGTGCCTAGGAATTGAGAGGGTTTGAACTTCCGTTGGAGCTATATAAGTAACTTGCGCGACAAGTAAGTGAACTAGAAAAGCTTCAAGAGGTAAGCTCTATGTTTAAGGAGTCTTTTTCTACTCGAGTGCTCCACCATAGTTAGTGAACTGTGGTTGGATTGTATGATTGTTTTTGATGCTTTGTATAGATGCATTCATATAGAGCTATTTGATAACATGATATGATTTGTTCTGATATGATTTCTGTATTGATTGTATGGTACACTGATGTCTTCTTGGGGTTTCCCTGAGATTGACGATGTACGCCTCTGACATGTTCTGGTTCCACTTGGGGTCCTCCCTTAGGAACACGTGCATTAAATTTCGCTTGGGGTCCTCCCTCGGGAATGACGACGCACGCCTCTGATGAGATATGTATATTTGTTTTGTTCTGTTATGATATCTATTATATGTTGCATTGGTATACTCTGTATCTGACTTTCATGCAAGAGTGAGCCATGGGTATGGAGAATTCTCTATAAACCTGGAGCTTATTGAGATTGTTATCTCACCCCTTCTTGGGGACATCATTTTAGGTTCTCAGATTCCCGGTGAGCCCTCACTAGGCAGGGACGCGACCGGTGGCTGAGGCGTTTGGGCGGACCAGATTTTGAGTAGTTGTAGGCTACTACTATTTTAAAGTGTATTTATGTTATTCAATATTTTAGCATTTTTTGGATCATGATGTTTGATCCTTTATTTTGTATATGGCCTGTATATGTTTTGTACATGTCTTTCAGTATGATGCATGTACATTTGTGTATTCAGGCATGTTGATATGACGATGTAGTATTCAGTTTTGTTTACATGTTGAATTGCATGCTGTTAGATATAGTGGCACGGAGCCAAGTTATGCATGCGCCCATAGATGGGTATATGATTATATTTGGATGTCTGGTACTTCTGAATTCATATGCTGTATAAACTGTCTATCAGGAACTCTTGAGAGTGTGATTGAAAAATCTTCATTTGTCCGATTTACAGAGGTTACTCTGCCCGATTTTCGTCTCCGCTGAATAAGAATTAAACTAGAAAAAGTTAGCTCGTATTTTCGTAAGTTAAGTCTTCTGTTGTTTCTGTTTGTATCATATACATGTTAATTGAACCGGCTTGAAACGGGAATGTTATATCCTCACTGACGCAACAAGATATTTAAGTAAAGTCCCAACTCTTTGAGATGAATCTATCTACCATATTTTCTTGACAACTGCCCAAATCAGTAAAAGTAGTAAAGGGTAAAGTAGATTGTCACTATAACAAGGATTGGGTCATCAAATACCACTTCACTAATATAAGTGAATCCATTCTGGAAGAATTCAGAGGAAAACAAGTAAGAAAAATAAAATATAAACAAGAAAGTAATATAATAGTCAATATCATGATAACAATTTAAGAAGTATGCACAAGATAAGATCTTACGAATAAATTGATGGGGAGATTGCTTGAACTAACTAATTCCCAATTTCATGGTTTAGCAATCCTCTTCAGCTACTAAAATTCAATTGTTCTGAATTAATGTTTTGGGCCCATATGATACGATTTAATTGCCAACAACCAAAGACATTTTAGACACTTGTTTTGCATAATTGATTGCAAGACGCATCGCCACAATGTCACCTCGGCCACTTGCTTTAACTGTGTATTGTTATGTTCTATGTCAGCTCACGTGGTGGGTTACATCACACATGCGGCAAAGTAGCTTCCATTTCACTGTTCGAGCATCTTTGCATCCTTTTTTTTTTTTTTTTTTTTTTGAAGTTAAAAGCTATTTTTAAATTAAAGTAAAATAAATAAATTATAAAACAGCTAAAAGATGTTTGTTATTTCATAAAAAATTTAGCTTAAAAGTACATATTTCAAGAAAAGTTTCTCTCTTTTTATTTTTTTATTTCTATAGCACTTTATTTAAAGAAATATATAATTCAAGAAAAATTAATAAGAGCTTAAAACAAATCTTAGAATGAGCTTTTGGCTTCTTCTTTTTTATATAAAAAAATCTTTTTATTATAAGAATTTTTCTCTAAACCTGATTAGTCTATCTTCTACTTATAAAAAAAAAAAAAACTAAAAATAAAATAATCTAAACAGGCAGTTAATATATATCTTCTCCACCCAATGGGTGCAGCTCAGTTGGTAATTTGGCGCTGAGTTAGTGGGGTTGGATATGTGTTCGATTCCCGCTGAATGCATTCTTGGGGAGGGGGCTGAACCTTTAGCCATCACTGTTCCCCCGCACTCCGGATTAGTCTCATAGCCGGCTCAAAGAGTCGAAGCTCGTGGGGATACCGTGTGAATCACAGGTCCTCTAATGGTGTTTCTCAAAAAAAACTTAAAACACACAAGGAGTTCTCTGAATATACCTCTTTGTATATCATTAACATTCAAGCCTTACATTCAAATGATTTACATGGTACTATTTAAAAGCAATAGCAAATAACTAGAAATACTAATGACTAACTTAGGAAATCTAAACACATTAATGACTACTTCTTAGAAACTTTAAACTCATTAATGTCCACTAACAAATTCCTAAGAGACACACCCCTTTATCACAAAACTCTTCATTTTCTATTTTCTTTAATTAAATAAAGTTTAAAACCCAACAAAACTCCTCCTTAAACTTTAATATCTCTACCATCCTTCATTCCCATCTTCTTTTTGCAATTTTCAAACAACAACGTCGGCAGGGGCTTTGTAAAAATATCTCCAACTTGATCTCGGCTTGCAACATGAGTGAGCTCCAATTTTCCTTCTTTGACTTGATCTCAGATGAAATGAAACCTGACATCAATATGCTTGCTCCTCTCATGATTTACCGGGTTCTTTGCTAACTCGATCGCAGACTTGTTGTCAACTCGGATTTCGGTTGCGCCGACTTGCCCTTGCTCCAGCTTGCTTAGTAAATTCCTTAGCCATATTGCATGGCAAACACACCAAGATGCCGCAACATACTCGGCTTCACATGTAGACAGGGTCACAATGGGTTCCTTCTTTGACACCCACGTGAAAGCCGTGTTTCCCATGAAAAACACATAGCCAGCCGTGCTCTTTCTATCATCAACATCTCCGCACCAATCACTGTCTGAATAACCCGTCAACTTGTATTTGTCCGACTTCGAGTAATGAAGTCCTTGTGAGATTGTTCCCTTCACATATCTCAGAATTCTCTTAGCCGCCTTCCAGTGAGTGTACCCAGGGTCTTCCATAAATCGACTTATGATCCCAACACTCAGACACAGATCTGGCCTCGTACAAGTCAAGTACCTCAGACTTCCAACTAAACTCTGGTAGTAACTCGGATCAACTATCTCTCCTCCATCATACTTCGAAAGTTTCAACCCGGGTTCCATTGGCGTTGAAACCGGGTTGCAGTCACTCATTTTAAACTTCTCTAAAATTCCTTTTGCATAGGCTTCCTGAGAGACGAAGATCCCGGATTTGTCTTGTCTGACCTCCAGACCAAGAAAATACCTCATCAGACCAAGATCCGTCATCTCGAACTCCTTCGTCATTTTCTTCTTAAAATCTTGAATCATCCCTTCATCATTACCCAAGAAAATCAGATCATCAACATATAGAGCAACAAGTAGAATTTTACCTCTTTTCTTCTTCACATATAGTGCATGTTCATATGGACATTTTTCAAGTCCATCCTTCTTGAAGTAATTGTCAATTCTTGTGTTCCAGGCTCTTGGTGCCTGCTTCAATCCATACAAAGCTTTCTTCAGTCTCAACACTTTTCTTTCTTGTCCGGCTTTCATGAATCCCGGAGGTTGTTCCAGATATACCTCCTCTTCGAGTACTCCATTTAAGAATGCCGACTTCACATCCATCTGATAGATCGGCCATCCAAATTGGGCTGCTTGAGAGATCAACAGCCTGATTGTCTCCATTCTTGCTACGGGTGCGAACACCTCGTCATAATCAATGCCAGCCTTCTGCCTATACCCTTTCGCCACTAGCCGGGCTTTGTATCTTTCGATCTCCCCCTTAGCGTTCATTTTCTTCTTGTAGACCCATTTCACACCAATGGGCCGACTTCCTCTGGGCAGCTCGGCTAACTCCCACGTCTTGTTCTTTTCTATCACCTTTATTTCCTCCTCCATGGCTGATTGCCATTTCTCATCTCGGATTGCTTCTTCAAAGCTTACTTCTTCAGAATCTGCCAATAGACATACCAAGTGTGCTTCACTGGTGGAATCATACAAATCTTGTAGACTCCTCAATCTCGGTTGTCTCTGCTCTTCATCACTATCTAAGTCATTCGGATTCTCAGGAATCCGGGTCGAAGGTTGTCCAACCTCAATTGATTTTAGTCCGGGTTCCATATTGACCCCGGATGGACTACTCCAGTCCCATCCATCTTCCTCATTCACTTTTACATCTCGGCTCACCAACACCTTTTTATTGACGGGGTCCAGCAACTTGTACCCCTTCGTCTTCTCATCATAGCCAATAAACACATACTTCTTACATTTATCTTCTAGCTTTGTCCTCAATTGATCCGGTATGTGTGCATACGCAACACTACCAAAAATCTTGAAATGAGCCACTGATGGCTTTAGACCACTCCATGCTTCTTGTGGAGTTTTATCATTCACACTTGAGTGCAGACATCGATTTTGCACGTACACGGCACATTGCACGGCTTCTCCCCAGAACTCCTTTGGCATGTTCTTCGTTTTTAGCATAGATCGGACCATATCCAGGATAGTCCGGTTCTTTCTCTCAGCTACTCCATTTTGCTGGGGCGAGTACGGAGCGGTCAGGAACCGCCTTATCCCATGTTCTTCACAATACTTCTTGAAAGCTATTGACACGTACTCCCCACCTCGGTCTGAGCGGACCGACTTGATGTATCTTCCAGTACCATTCTCTGTCATTGTTTTAAAACTCTTGAATGCCTCTAGCACCTCGGATTTTTCCTTCAAAAAATACACCCAAGTTTTTCGACTGAAATCATCAATAAAGGTTACAAAATACTTCTTACCACTGAAGGACCCCGGAGTAATGGGTCCACACAGGTCGGTATGTATCAACTCCAGAGGCTGCCTAGCTCGGTATCTTGCCATCCTTTGGAACGGGCTTCTCGCATGTTTTCCCAATACGCAGTCCTCGCAAAATCCTCCTTCAGAATTAATCTTCGGTAGTCCCACTACCATGTCCTTCTTCATCATCTCGGTCAGACCACCATAATGAAGGTGTCCAAACCGTCTATGCCACAAGTCCATCTGATTTTCTACCCCGGCTTGAAGACAGCCGACCTCCATGCTCCTTCTACAGCGAGATTTGAAGCCTCGTCAACTCTTCTTTCATCTCGGCAATCCTTAGTGAAATGCCCAACTCGGCCACAGTTGTAACACTTGTCCGAGTTGCAATCTCTCGAGTAATGGCCATACTTGCCACACTTGTAACATTCCACATTTGTTTGATTTGACCACTGGCCTCTTCCACCTCGGCCACGTCCTCTTCCTCTCTGACTCGACTCAGCTCTTTCTTCATTTCTCACCTCATGACCTCGGCCACGACCACCACGGCCATTTCCACGTCCAGCTCGTCCACGACCTCTACCTCGGACATTTTGAGAATAGAGCGCCTTCTCATCTTTAATGGTTGCTTTTGTCTGGAGTGCTTGCTCCAGCGACTCCTCCTTTTTCTTCTTCTTGCGCTGCTCATGCGCCTCAAGGGAACCTGCTAGCTCTTCAACAGAAAGCGTAGCCAAGTCCTTCGACTCCTCAATTGCACATACCACATTTTCGAAGTCGTCGGTCAGCGACCTCAGAATCTTCTCAACAACTCTAGTATCAGATATCTGCTCACCATTCTGCTTTAATTGATTCACCACGGCTTGAACTCGGGTGATGAACTCGGATACACCCTCTGAATCTTTCATCTTCATGCCTTCCAACTCGCCACGTAGAGTTTGAAGTCGGACCTGCTTTACTCGGTCAGCACCTTTATAGACATTTTCCAAGATGTCCCATGCTTCCTTAGACGTCGTTGCTCCTGCTATCTTCTCAAATCCGGACTCGTTTACAGCTCGGAAAAGCATGTATAAGGCCGACTTGTCCTTCGCACGCGTCTCTTTCAACGCCTTAGTTTGAGCTGCTGAGTATCCTGCGGTAGTTGCAGGTTCAGCAAAACCGTCCTGAACAACATCCCAAGCATCCTGGGATCCGAGCAACGCCTTCATCTGGATACTCCAATTCACGTAATTCGCCTTTGTCAGGCGGGGCAACGACATACTGGAAGTGCTCACACTCTCCATAACTCAAGCTCTGATACCAATTTGTGAATCACAGGTCCTCTAATGGTGTTTCTCAAAAAACACTTAAAACACACAAGGAGTTCTCTGAATATACCTCTTTGTATATCATTAACATTCAAGCCTTACATTCAAATGATTTACATGGTACTATTTAAAAGCAATAGCAAATAACTAGAAATACTAATGACTAACTTAGGAAATCTAAACACATTAATGACTACTTCTTAGAAACTTTAAACTCATTAATGTCCACTAACAAATTCCTAAGAGACACACCCCTTTATCACAAAACTCTTCATTTTCTATTTTCTTTAATTAAATAAAGTTTAAAACCCAACAAAACTCCTCCTTAAACTTTAATATCTCTACCATCCTTCATTCCCATCTTCTTTTTGCAATTTTCAAACAACAACGTCGGCAGGGGCTTTGTAAAAATATCTCCAACTTGATCTCGGCTTGCAACATGAGTGAGCTCCAATTTTCCTTCTTTGACTTGATCTCAGATGAAATGAAACCTGACATCAATATGCTTGCTCCTCTCATGATTTACCGGGTTCTTTGCTAACTCGATCGCAGACTTGTTGTCAACTCGGATTTCGGTTGCGCCGACTTGCCCTTGCTCCAGCTTGCTTAGTAAATTCCTTAGCCATATTGCATGGCAAACACACCAAGATGCCGCAACATACTCGGCTTCACATGTAGACAGGGTCACAATGGGTTCCTTCTTTGACACCCACGTGAAAGCCGTGTTTCCCATGAAAAACACATAGCCAGCCGTGCTCTTTCTATCATCAACATCTCCGCACCAATCACTGTCTGAATAACCCGTCAACTTGTATTTGTCCGACTTCGAGTAATGAAGTCCTTGTGAGATTGTTCCCTTCACATATCTCAGAATTCTCTTAGCCGCCTTCCAGTGAGTGTACCCAGGGTCTTCCATAAATCGACTTATGATCCCAACACTCAGACACAGATCTGGCCTCGTACAAGTCAAGTACCTCAGACTTCCAACTAAACTCTGGTAGTAACTCGGATCAACTATCTCTCCTCCATCATACTTCGAAAGTTTCAACCCGGGTTCCATTGGCGTTGAAACCGGGTTGCAGTCACTCATTTTAAACTTCTCTAAAATTCCTTTTGCATAGGCTTCCTGAGAGACGAAGATCCCGGATTTGTCTTGTCTGACCTCCAGACCAAGAAAATACCTCATCAGACCAAGATCCGTCATCTCGAACTCCTTCGTCATTTTCTTCTTAAAATCTTGAATCATCCCTTCATCATTACCCAAGAAAATCAGATCATCAACATATAGAGCAACAAGTAGAATTTTACCTCTTTTCTTCTTCACATATAGTGCATGTTCATATGGACATTTTTCAAGTCCATCCTTCTTGAAGTAATTGTCAATTCTTGTGTTCCAGGCTCTTGGTGCCTGCTTCAATCCATACAAAGCTTTCTTCAGTCTCAACACTTTTCTTTCTTGTCCGGCTTTCATGAATCCCGGAGGTTGTTCCAGATATACCTCCTCTTCGAGTACTCCATTTAAGAATGCCGACTTCACATCCATCTGATAGATCGGCCATCCAAATTGGGCTGCTTGAGAGATCAACAGCCTGATTGTCTCCATTCTTGCTACGGGTGCGAACACCTCGTCATAATCAATGCCAGCCTTCTGCCTATACCCTTTCGCCACTAGCCGGGCTTTGTATCTTTCGATCTCCCCCTTAGCGTTCATTTTCTTCTTGTAGACCCATTTCACACCAATGGGCCGACTTCCTCTGGGCAGCTCGGCTAACTCCCACGTCTTGTTCTTTTCTATCACCTTTATTTCCTCCTCCATGGCTGATTGCCATTTCTCATCTCGGATTGCTTCTTCAAAGCTTACTTCTTCAGAATCTGCCAATAGACATACCAAGTGTGCTTCACTGGTGGAATCATACAAATCTTGTAGACTCCTCAATCTCGGTTGTCTCTGCTCTTCATCACTATCTAAGTCATTCGGATTCTCAGGAATCCGGGTCGAAGGTTGTCCAACCTCAATTGATTTTAGTCCGGGTTCCATATTGACCCCGGATGGACTACTCCAGTCCCATCCATCTTCCTCATTCACTTTTACATCTCGGCTCACCAACACCTTTTTATTGACGGGGTCCAGCAACTTGTACCCCTTCGTCTTCTCATCATAGCCAATAAACACATACTTCTTACATTTATCTTCTAGCTTTGTCCTCAATTGATCCGGTATGTGTGCATACGCAACACTACCAAAAATCTTGAAATGAGCCACTGATGGCTTTAGACCACTCCATGCTTCTTGTGGAGTTTTATCAGTCACACTTGAGTGCAGACATCGATTTTGCACGTACACAGCACATTGCACGGCTTCTCCCCAGAACTCCTTTGGCATGTTCTTCGTTTTTAGCATAGATCGGACCATATCCAGGATAGTCCGGTTCTTTCTCTCAGCTACTCCATTTTGCTGGGGCGAGTACGGAGCGGTCAGGAACCGCCTTATCCCATGTTCTTCACAATACTTCTTGAAAGCTATTGACACGTACTCCCCACCTCGGTCTGAGCGGACCGACTTGATGTATCTTCCAGTACCATTCTCTGTCATTGTTTTAAAACTCTTGAATGCCTCTAGCACCTCGGATTTTTCCTTCAAAAAATACACCCAAGTTTTTCGACTGAAATCATCAATAAAGGTTACAAAATACTTCTTACCACTGAAGGACCCCGGAGTAATGGGTCCACACAGGTCGGTATGTATCAACTCCAGAGGCTGCCTAGCTCGGTATCTTGCCATCCTTTGGAACGGGCTTCTCGCATGTTTTCCCAATACGCAGTCCTCGCAAAATCTTCCTTCAGAATTAATCTTCGGTAGTCCCACTACCATGTCCTTCTTCATCATCTCGGTCAGACCACCATAATGAAGGTGACCAAACCGTCTATGCCACAAGTCCATCTGATTTTCTACCCCGGCTTGAAGACAGCCGACCTCCATGCTCCTTCTACAGCGAGATTTGAAGCCTCGTCAACTCTTCTTTCATCTCGGCAATCCTTAGTGAAATGCCCAACTCGGCCACAATTGTAACACTTGTCCGAGTTGCAATCTCTCGAGTAATGGCCATACTTGCCACACTTGTAACATTCCACATTTGTTTGATTTGACCACTGGCCTCTTCCACCTCGGCCACGTCCTCTTCCTCTCTGACTCGACTCAGCTCTTTCTTCATTTCTCACCTCATGACCTCGGCCACGACCACCACGGCCATTTCCACGTCCAGCTCGTCCACGACCTCTACCTCGGACATTTTGAGAATAGAGCGCCTTCTCATCTTTAATGGTTGCTTTATTCTGGAGTGCTTGCTCCAGCGACTCCTCCTTTTTCTTCTTCTTGCGCTGCTCATGCGCCTCAAGGGAACCTGCTAGCTCTTCAACAGAAAGCGTAGCCAAGTCCTTCGACTCCTCAATTGCACATACCACATTTTCGAAGTCGTCGGTCAGCGACCTCAGAATCTTCTCAACAACTCTAGTATCAGATATCTGCTCACCATTCTGCTTTAATTGATTCACCACGGCTTGAACTCGGGTGATGAACTCGGATACACCCTCTGAATCTTTCATCTTCATGCCTTCCAACTCGCCACGTAGAGTTTGAAGTCGGACCTGCTTTACTCGGTCAGCACCTTTATAGACATTTTCCAAGATGTCCCATGCTTCCTTAGACGTCGTTGCTCCTGCTATCTTCTCAAATCCGGACTCGTTTACAGCTCGGAAAAGCGTGTATAAGGCCGACTTGTCCTTCGCACGCGTCTCTTTCAACGCCTTGGTTTGAGCTGCTGAGTATCCTGCGGTAGTTGCAGGTTCAGCAAAACCGTCCTGAACAACATCCCAAGCATCCTGGGATCCGAGCAACGCCTTCATCTGGATACTCCAATTCACGTAATTCGCCTTTGTCAGGCGGGGCAACGACATACTGGAAGTGCTCACACTCTCCATAACTCAAGCTCTGATACCAATTTGTGAATCACAGGTCCTCTAATGGTGTTTCTCAAAAAACACTTAAAACACACAAGGAGTTCTCTGAATATACCTCTTTGTATATCATTAACATTCGAGCCTTACATTCAAATGATTTACATGGTACTATTTAAAAGCAATAGCAAATAACTAGAAATACTAATGACTAACTTAGGAAATCTAAACACATTAATGACTACTTCTTAGAAACTTTAAACTCATTAATGTCCACTAACAAATTCCTAAGAGACACACCCCTTTATCACAAAACTCTTCATTTTCTATTTTATTTAATTAAATAAAGTTTAAAACCCAACATACCGGAGGGAGCCAACTCGTCTCAAAGAGATAATTAGGGTTGGGTAACTACAAAAAAAAATATATATATCTTCTCCACCTCTTGTCCACTAGAGCTTATGGAGGATCCTCCTTCAACAATTCTCAATTCCATAAGATAAGACTCCAAAACAACGTCATAGCTTATCCAGATGAATAGAACACAATGAAATGAACTCCTTGATAGTATTCTAAGAATAAAGGTATTAACAATTTATGGGATCTGTTAATAAATTTTACACAACAACTAACCTCTATTCCTAAATAATTAACAATTATGATATATATCACATGGTCTAAGTAAGTCATGTATAAAGTTTTCATTTTCCTACTGTTAGTTTATTTTCTAAACATGAATACTGTGTTGTTTCGTTGACTGCACATTTGTTATTAGTAAATATGCTTGTTGTTTTCAGTTTGCTTTATTCAACAATGACTAGCACGTGGGCCTTAGCATTTGATATCAATGTCAGACGGGTCTAGGGAGAAGCCCGTGCTGGGGTCACCACCAATGAGCTAAGGCTACACCAACTGTAGCAAGTGGATCTGACACTATGTCTCAACCCAAAACCTTAAGGCATTGGGTTCACGGGTCTCTTCCACTTATATACTCTTCACTTAGCTCATTACCAACCAATGTGGGACTCATTACACTTGAATATCTCAACAATCCCTTCCACTTATATACTTTTCACTTAGTCTATCACCAACTAATGTAGGACTCATCACACTTGAATATCTCAACACTTACATAACCCACAAAATCAATTTATGAGTGACTGATTCATAAAAGTATTAAGAATAGTGATAAACATACAATAAAATAAAAAGAAACTTAGATTAAATTAATTGGAAACCAAATTAATGATGCAACCAAGCTACACCTTCATCCAAGCAAGCAATGAATTTACCCACTCATAATAATGAAATCAAAAACCAACTTAATAGATGGAAGAAACATCATGAATCCCGTGGCGGAGCCACGTTGTACTTGGGTGTGACCTTGACTCGGACTAAATTTTAACAAATTGTATTTATCATGTATAATTATATAATTAATTATAATTTGACCCAGTCTAAAATTGTAATTTGGCCAGGGCTAAAAATTTTAATTTGACTCTATCAAAAAATTAAAATATATTTGGTGAAAGATTTGGGTAAATTATATTAAGTTATGTGTTCCATTTTCATTTATATAAAAAAATTAAAATATAAGAAAAACTTCAAAAAAACCTTTATAACTTTCTTCATAATCATTTACCCCCTCTCCAAAATTTTGAATCATTTATCCTCTGACTTAAAGTTTTTTTTATCATTTACCCCATAACTTAGGGGGTAAATAATAAAAAATTATTTTAAATCAGGAGGTAAGTGATAAAAAAATTTAAATAAGAATGTAAATGATTCAAAAAATTTGTGAGGGGATAAGTGATAATTAAGAAAACTAATAGGGTTTTTTTTAAGCTTTCCCCAAAATATATTCAATAAAATTTAAAAATATTCAATAAAATTATAATTCTTTTTTATGCTTTCTGCTCAAGTATTTTGTATTTAATATAATTTAAATATATTATGATATGAACTAACTAAAATTAAAAAAAATAAATATACATATAATTTTTTGGCCCGAATTTCGGTTGGACTCCGCCTCCGCCACGGCATGAATCAATCATGAAAAGAAAGACTCTGAATGTCTACAGTGGTGACTCCTTTTTAGTCTTCAAAGTGGATCTTGCCTCTAAGTTTTATCTCCCCATTGCTGCTCCTCTTGTGCCCTTTTGATAATTTTCAATGAATTCTAAGGCATTGCATGCTATCAAGCGTTCTTGCAATTTGTCAACTTGTTGTAGAATTTCTTAATTGAAAACAACTGTATTTGATAAAGTTGTCCATAAAATATGTGAAGATCTCTTGCTTATCTTTCCATGGCCACAAGAATCATGCTATATAATCACATTTTTTTAGGCAGAGTTATGTCCGATTTACTTAAACAGCCGTGGTAACAAAATGTTTCCTCAAATAACGTGTGACCAAATTCTATATTTTTTCTTTTTTATCTTTCCATGAAAGATTTTTTTTTGTTGTTGCATTTTTTAAGCTAAAAATTACTTTTAAATTAAGATTAAAAAAATAAAAATAAAGTTAAAAGCTAATTAGTGATTATATAAATTTTTTAATTTAAAAGTTACTTTAAAGTTTAAACATAAAATAAGTTATTTGATGAAATAACTTCTATAAGCTCTATTTCTAATTAAAACTACATATATTATTTATATAAATATAAATATGATAAGAACTGAAAAACAAAATTTTTAAAGATAAAGATTTTAAATGAATAAAAAAAATTATTAAAAGAGGAAAAAATTTATACATTGAATTTAAAATATAGAAATATTAAAAAAAAAATGAGGACTTCGAAAAGATTCAGTTAATATTAAAAAATGTTTCTTATAGGTGCTTTTAGCTTTTTCTATTTTTATTCATTATAATTTTTTTTATGATAATAGCTTACCATGTTTGCTTAAGTCTTCGCTCCATGTTGGAAAAGCTATGCGAGCAATTGACAACTAATGGTACTAATCACATTTTATAAAGATTCTACTAAAGAGAGCACTAAAAGAAATAGTGTGTGTTTGGACATTTTTTTTTTTGAATAATTTTTTTTAAATATAATTTTACACATTTAAATAGCAACTTTAAAAAAAAAATACTTAAAAAATAATTATAATAACTTTTTTTGGAAGTCAGGATTTCTAGCTTTAAAAATAGCAGAAATTAAAAGTTAAATACTTTTTTTAAAATTCAATTTTATCTCAATTCCATTCATCCTATTACTAATCTTTTTTAATAATTTTGTATACAGAAATTATTTATTAATTTTAACATTCAAAAATATTTTTATTTAAATATATTTTTTATAGATTTCATATGAATGTAAATAGTTTTAGCTTTTAAAAAAAATCATTTTAAATAAACAAAGCATTAAAAAAAAATTAAAGGATTTGATTTTTTTACATATTACATGAGATATTACGTAAGAACTCGCACCGTTAATTAAGGAAGTTATTTAATTAATTATGAGAAATTAGGAAATGATTCTATAATTGACCTTAATAATTATTATGAGGCTTAAATAATTATAATAAGTGGGTAATAATGTTGAAAGTCGATGTTCTGACGAAAAGTGCAGATACCGGTTCTGGTACTCGGTATAAATGTGTACCGAAAAAGTATCCCAGAAAATTATAATAAGTGCATGATAATTCCTAGAATAATATATAGGACTTGTAAAACAAGTTTCAAGTTAAAATAATGAGAACTGGTGCCAGAACTGATATTGGCTATGGAAAAGCGCGTACCGGAAAGGTGCTGCGAAAAATATAATAAAAATATGATAAATCTTGTAAAATTGAGTAGGTTCAGAATCCTAAGTTTGGGATTAAAATGCTAAGCGTAACAATTAATATTAATACAGTGCGATTAAAACTTAAGTGGCCTATATAAGGCCATGGCACATGATCCTAGGTCATTTTTATGACTTGCTTCGTGAGAAATTCTGAGTTGCAACCAGCCACCTCCACCACCTCTTGTGAGCCAAGTTGTCACCTTTCTTCTTGAATTCTTCTTCTAAACACTTGGTGTGAGTGAGAATCATAATGGGAAGTGAGTTGTGACCTTGTTGTTGAGTGGAATTTCTGTTTTAAAGGGGTTCTTAGGACTGTGTTCTGAGTTTTCCTTGGTTGGAGTCTTGTTCTTGGCTTGTGAAGCTTCAAGAAGCTTCCTTTGTGAAGAAAGGGCCAAGCTTTGTTGGCATTTTTGTTTCCTTTGCAAGTCAGATTGTAGGAGTTGAAGTGTGAGCTCCAAGAGCACCTTCTTGCTCTGTTTTGAGCTTGGGTAAGTGTCACCAACCTTGATCATGAGTTTTAATGCTTAAAAGTGGAGTCTTGTCATGTTTAAGAAGTTAAACAAGTAACCAACTGATATTGAGGATCTTTCAGCGAAAGATTTCATTCGACTGAGTGTGTCTCCTTGGGGAGCACCGGTCATCTTTGTGAAGAAAAAGGACGGGACAATGCGATTGTGCACCGACTACAGGCAGCTGAACAAGGTGACAATCAAGAACAAGTATCCCCTTCCGCGTATTGATGATTTGCTGGATCAGCTCAGGGGTGCCTGCGTGTATTCGAAGATTGATCTCCGGTCCGGATACCATCAGATTCGGGTGAAGCCGGAGGATGTCCCTAAGACCGCGTTTCGTTCGAGATATGGTCACTTTGAGTATTTGGTGATCCTTTTGGACTCACAAATGCACCCGCATTGTTCATGGATTATATGAATCGGATTTTCCAGCCGTACCTGGATAAGTTCGTGATCGTCTTCATTGACGATATCTTGATTTACTCCAAGACGGAGGAGGAGCATGATGAGCATCTGAGAATTGTGCTGCTAGTGCTGAAAGAGAAGAAGCTGTATGTGAAGCCTTCCAAGTGCGAGTTTTGGCTCAGGTCCGTGAAGTTCCTTGGGCATGTAATTTCTGTTGAGGGAGTTGCAGTGGATCCCAACAAGATAGAGGTAGTGATGGATTGGGCGAGGCCCAAAACTCTGTCTGAATTTCGGAGTTTCTTGGGTTTGGCTGGGTACTACAGAAGGTTCATTGAGGGATTCTCCAAGATGGTCTTGCCAAAGACTCGCCTTACTCGTAAGGAGACTCCGTTTGTGTGGACTCATGAGTGTGAGGAATGATTTCAGGAGTTGAAGGAGAGATTTGACTACCGCACCTGTGTTGATCCTTCCTGATCCTGATGAGTAGTTTGAGCTTTACTGTGATGCTTCTGGAAAGGGGCTGGGCTGTGTTTTGATGCAGACTGATAGAGTTGTTGCTTATGCTTCGAGACAGTTGAAGCCCCATGAGGAGAACTATCCGACTCATGACTTGGAGTTGGCGGCCATTGTGTTTGCTTTCAAGATTTGGAGGCATTATCTTTTTGGTTTGAAGTTTGTGGTGTTCAGTGACCACAAGAGTTTGAAGTATCTTTTCGACCAGAAAGAGCTGAACATGAAGCAGAGGAGATAGATAGAGTTCCTAAAGGATTACGACTTTGAGATGGACGGGCACTCGGAGTGAGGAAGCTGAGCTCGCGGTTTATTGGGCCATACCAGATCCTTGGTAGAGTAAGACCTGTTTCCTACCGGCTTGCCTTGTCTCTGAACTTGGCCAACATCCACGACGTGTTTCACGTGTCTCAATTTCGCAAGTATGTAGCAGATCCTTCGCATGTGGTGCAACCGAATGATGTGGAGGTTCGGAAGAACTTGAAAACTCCCATCGGACCACTCAAGATTCTCGATCGTGGCGAGAAGCAGCTGATGAGCAAGATCATTCCGATGGTCAAAGTGCAATGGACAGGAAGAACTCCTGAAGAGTGTACCTAGGAGCGAGAGGACGAGCTTCTCCGGCAGTATCCCGACTTCAGAGACATGTATATTCTGATTTTAAGGACAAAATCCTTAAAAAGGTGGGGTGAATGTAAGAATCTGCACCGTTAATTAAGGAAGTTAATTAATTAAGTATGAGAAATTAGGAAATGATTCAATAATTGACCCTAATAATTATTATGAGGCTAATTATAGTAAGTGGATAATAATGCTGAAAGTCACTTTTCTAACGAAAAGTGCAGATACCGGTTCTGGTACTCGGTATAAATGCGTACCGAAAAAGTATCCCGAAAAATTATAATAAGTGCATGATAATTCCTAGAATAATATATAGGACTTGTAAAACAAGTTTCAAGTTAAAATAATGAGAACTGGTGCCAGAACTGATACTGGCTATGGAAAAGCGTGTAGCGAAAAGGTGCTACGAAAAATATAATAAAAATATGACAAATCTTGTAAAATTGAGTAGGTTCATAATCCTAAGTTTGGGATTAAAATGCTAAGCGTAGCAATTAATATTAATACAGTGCGATTAAAACTTAAGTGGCCTATATAAGGCCATGGCACATGATCCTAGGTCATTTTTATGACTTGCTTCGTGAGAAATTCTGAGTTGCAACCAGCCTCCTTGGCACCACCTCTCCTCCACCTCTTGTGAGCCAAGTTGTCACCTTTCTTCTTGAATTCTTCTTCTAAACACTTGGTGTGAGTGAGAATCATCATGGGAAGTGAGTTGTGACCTTGTTGTTGAGTTTCTGTTTTAAAAGGGTTCTTGGGGCTGTGTTCTGAGTTTTCCTTGGTTGGAGTCTTGTTCTTGGCTTGTGAAGCTTCAAGAAGCTTCCTTTGTGAAGAAAGGGCCAAGCTTTGTTGGCATTTTCGTTTCCTTTGCAAGTCAGATTGTAGGAGTTGAAGTGTGAGCTCCAAGAGCACCTTCTTGCTCTGTTTTGAGCTTGGGTAAGTTTCACCAACCTTGATCATGAGTTTTAATGCTTAAAAGTGGAGTCTTGCCATGTTTAAGGAGTTAAACAAGTAACCAACTGATAAATGAACCCTGAACAAAGTAAAAATGCATGCTTTGGCGTTTGGAAGTGTTAAAAATGGAACATTGGATGGATATCTTCGCGAAATGCAGAAAGTGCATTCTGTCGCGAAATATCCGGATATGATATCCAGATATGATATCCGGATATGGGATCTTTTGATATCCGAATATAGATATCCAGATATGATATATGGATATGCATATCCGGATATGTCCCCGACAGATATCCGGATATTCTGAGTTTTCGAGGAACAGCGGCTTACTGTTCATCCAGAACTGATGTTTGGGGTTTATGGATCCTAGTTTGATAAAGTTGAACTTCTGTATTAATTAACTAAATCAGAACCTATGTGTTTTAGGACTTGTGGCTTTGTGAGAAGCCTAAGGACGTAAAACGTAAAGAAAATGCGTTGTCTTTATTGTGTGCTTTAAGAGTATGGTTATTGATATAATGTTGGTCCAAAATAAATTGTGATTCTGCTGTGTATTGGACTTGAGCTGTGTGGACTCTTGGCATTGGGTAGTTAGCTTGCAAGGTAAGCTTTCGTGTCCTCGGTTTAGCCATTGTTGGTTCCACCATGTCCCATGGGGGTATGGTTATATGCATGATGTTATTTTCATGATATATTGATTTGTGAAATGTTGTTGCGCTGTTATATGCAATTTATTTATATATGTATCAAGATATTGTCCAGGCTACGTGTTGTAGTCCTGTGACATAGATACTCACTTTTTTTATATATGGAGGTATTTCAGTTAGCTGTCTTTGCAATTTACATATAGGCGATATTTTTATGAAATTGATTAAATAATCAACTTGGCTAAGATTAATGACGTCATAATTGAACAGAAAAAGATATTTCGCAAATTTAATTAAGCGTGGCTTAATACGATGACATATTGACAAACTGGGTATACACGGGGTGTTACATAATATATATGATGCAAGACATAAAAAAGAAAGATAGAGAAAAAAGTGGGCTTTTTGACCCTTTTGCCCCTCATTAATTAATTAACAACCAATTTGTCCCTCCCCCAGAACTATCCACCATCCTGCCCCATTTAGTCGATTAATATGAAGATGTAGTAGATTAAATTGAAAAAATACAGGAAATATGAACCCCAAAATTTAATCGACTACAACACCATCTTGATCGATTAAATTTCGAGGAGATTTAATCGACTAAAAATCTTATTTAGTCGATTAAATTGCGCTGAAAACCCTATATGCAGCCCTTTCTCGGTCTCATTTGAAATATTTTCGTTTTGTAACCTACTCTATCTCTTGTTTGTCATATGCGATCCTTCCAATCACGATTACATTTCATCCCACCATCTCTAAAGCCTTAATATTGTGAAATCATTGTCATTCTCATTTGTTGCCCCCAAAATCCGAACCCAAATCCTCTAAATCTGAACCCTACTCCCAAATTCGTGTAAAAGATGAGCTCAAGTCCAAACATGTATGTTACAATGATCTACTATGATGGAAAGCATTATGAAGGCCCTAATAGTGTTCAATTTGAAGGAAAAACGAAAATGTTGAAAATCAAACGGGGCACTACGTACAATAAGCTGAATGGGAGAATTCACCAGAAATTAGGGCTACAAGGCAGCCAATGCGTTCAGCGGATGATCGCCAGAGTAGAGTCTACAGTTGGTAAGGATGCTATATTCTACATTGGTAACGATATATGTGACGATGAAGATGTGGAATGTGTCATAGATGCAATTGTTGACCGAAAATTTCAAAATTTTATTGAGATATATGTTGAAATAGACTGTTGTCAATCTTCATATGCACCTATGCATGAAAGAAGTCAGAGTCAAGAAGACAGAGTCGTTGGTTCATCTGCACCTGCATCTGTCTTAAGTCAGATAACACTGAGGAAAATAGACGAGGATGAGCACGAGGAGGATATGGACAGTGATGACGACGGTGAACCTGAGAGTGTTATTCCGCTAGGTGACACCTCAGATACGGACGTAGATAAAACAGAAACCCTAACCCTAACATCAAAATCAAGACCCTAACCCTAACATAAAACAGAAACCCTAACCCTAACATAAAGCCACAAGAAATCAAACAACGTTCTACCATAAAACAGAAAAAAAAAAAAAAAAAAACAGAAACAATATCATGTAAAGGAGAAAAAAAAAACCAAAACATAAAGCACAATGCAAGTGGCAAAACATTACCTACCCACTCAGTTTCACAAGGTGACTAGTTCTGATTGTGCAATCGGACGGCCAAGGGGAGGGATTTCGGTCGGTTCTTGATGAGGTGGTGTTTTGAGGGTTTGTAATCGACTAGAATTTGAAAATAACCCCCTTTGCGAAATGAGATTTTTTTTAAAAAAACTGATCCAGCGTAATTTAATCGACTAAATAAGATTTTTAGTCGATTAAATCTCCCCGAAATTTAATCGATCAAGATGGTGTTGTAGTCGATTAAATTTTGGGGTTCATATTTCCTGTATTTTTTCAATTTAATCGACTACATCTTCATATTAATTGACTAAATGGGAGCAGGATGGTAGATAGTTCTGAGGGAGGGGCAAATTGATTATTAATTAATTAACGAGGGGCAAAAAAGTCAAAAAGCCAAAAAAAAGTGAGTCTCGTTCGTTTCTTTAAATATGAATAATTTGTCTCTTAGTGTACCACCAAAACTGTTAAAAGGTGGGGGGAAAAATTAGGGCCGGCAAAATGGGCTGAGCCCGCCGGGCTGGCCCGCCCCGCCTGCCAAATGGGGTGGGCTGGGTTGAGTCTTTCAACCCACCAGCCCGCCCAACCCGCCCCGCCAAACCCGCCAGCCCATATGGGTCAGCCCGCCACGGGGCGGGCTAGCCCGCCAAGTCATTTTTTTTTTTTTTTTTTAGGTTACCCAATTGTTATGTAGCTCCGTATCTTAGATTTCTCTGCTTGCAAGTGGCTTTTTTGAATTGTTGTGGACTGCTCATACAACACTTTGTTACTTGTTTTGTTATTCTATTTTATCCTGATATGATTTTATTTTTTTATTATTATTTTTGGATTGAAAGATGCATATTTATATGCAGATTATTAAACACTGATCTTCTTGGTTTCATAAGCACATTAGGATTTTATACAGATTTTTGTATGCTTTTATGCAGATTTTTTTATGTGATTTTATGCAGAATTTAATTTTTTGTATTTTATTTTTATATTTTTTTTATTTTAGGCGGGCTGGCCCGTAGCCCGCCAGCCCACTCATAAAACGGGCCGGGTTACTCAATTCAACCCATTTTGTCAAAACGGGGCGGGCTAGTGGCGGGCCGGGGCGGGCCGGGCGGGCTGGCCCATATTGCCAGCCCTAGGAAAAATAGAGTTGAACGATTGAGATTTGAGATGCACAACTTCGCTCCATACTTTCATACAGACATAATAAAAAATTTATCTTTTGAGGTTCGAGACAGAGAAGGTTTTCAGGTCAAAACTACCTATTTTTTTATACTGATCTTCACATTTTTCGTCTTGAATTGTACACCCATTGAAACAGAGTTAATGGCCGTTGAGGTCGTCGCTTGCAGAATATACATATATTTTTATTAAATGTCTTATATACTATTTATTAAGAACTGATTCCATTAATTAACGTGAGCCTTGGCAACTCCCACGAATCTTTTTTGTCTCGTAAAACTCGAAAACTAAATTCAAATGGTGTTGAAGCTTTATAAAAATACTTAATATAACACTCAATCTTTATCATATTACTTCTATTAAGGGATATTATATTTTTCATCTATTTTTCTTATAACTTTTTGGAAGAGATTATATTTATTATTTCTTTTTCTTACTACTAAATCTTAACCGTTAATTCTCGTTAATTTAACAGTTATAATTTATTGGAAAATAATAATTAATTAATAAATATGATCAAATAAATTATAACCGTTAGAGTGACAGAAATTAACGGTTAAGATTTAGTAGTAAGAAAAAAAGATAGTAAATATAACCTCTCCTTAACTTTTTATAATTTTTTTTCTTAGATAAAAATCAAATTAACAGTTATAAATGAAAATTATTAATTTGAATTTATTTCAAAATAAAAAGAAAATAGTTTAAAAAAAAATAAGGGATAAAAACCACCTCTCCATAATTTATGGAGAACGTTATATTTACAAAATTTTTGTTTATAAACTCTTACAAATTATATTATTTCTGAATAGTAATACACTCTTGAGTAGAGTAGAGTAGAGTATTATCGATTAGACATAGTATAGTTTGTAAGTTTCTAAAAATTCTTTTATCAATTTAACCCTACTCATATTTTATATACTATATTAGGAAATCTGGCAATAATGTTTCGGCAGGTCAAATCGTTGATGTTGGTGTTGTTATTATATGCTTAAACAGTTAAACGTAACCTACCTTTTAACAGTTTAATCCCTTCGAAAGCTAAAGCTCTCTTGCCCTAAAGTTTGGTAAAGAAAAGCATCTATTTAACCTTTTTTTTTCTAATTGAACTTTTTATCCGTATTACTACCATTTTAAAATGCTATTTTTTCACAATAATTCTTCAATCAATTTTTTTATTTTTTTTCTGTTTTTACTTTGAAGTAAAACAAAATAGTCATTTATATTTGGAGCATCATATTTTAAATATTTATCAATTTATTATTTTTCTGGTTTGAATCTTTTAAGCTGCCTAGAGAGGCATGTAATTACGCTAAGCATCTGTTGGCATTTGGAAAGGACAACTTTTTTTCTTTTCTTTTGAAACTGAAAAAGTAAAATGGCCATGGCTACACATGAAGCCGTCGCATCTTCAAGGAACAATGGAAAAATTATAAACAAAGTTTCAATCAAGACTTGGCAAAAAAATTAAATATTATTATTTAAATAAGTAATTACGAAAATGTAGTAGTTTGAAATTAATTTATGGATCTATAGTAATCAGTCGCGTCCAAATGAGTTTAGGGTGAAATCCAACATTTCAACAGGTTGATAATCGATTACCCAAGCAATAGTAATCGATTACCCTTCATGGTAATCGATTACTCACCCAATGGTAATCAATTACCTAACGTGCAGAAGACAAAATAATGGCTATAAAATGGCTAGTTTGCGAAAATGAGTAGAAAAATACCCATGGGGGGCTCTATAAATAGAGATTATTGTTCCATTAATTAGACAACACTTCTTGATCATTATTACTCATTTATATCATACTACTTGTATTATTCTTGTCTTCTTGCTCACAAATTTTCTTTGAGCTTTATTTTTGTGAGAGTGTCAACACTCATAGTTCTTCAACTTGTATTATTTGTACTTTGAGAGTACTTAGCCATTGTTAAACACCTCCATTTGATTTCTTGAATAGTTAGGGGAGTGAACCCTATACACTTGAGAGGTCACCAAATTCCTAAAAAAAATTGCAGTGAAAAATTGTAAGGCAACAAGAGCCCGAAGTCTTGAAAGGTTGTAGTGGTTTGTCAAGCACCCTTAAGCTTGATAGCTAGTGAAAAGATTTGATCGAGCGGCTTCAGTCTGGACGTAGGTCATGGTGGTGGTGACCGAACCAGGATACATCTAGTTTGCAATTTCTCTAACCTTAAACTCCTTACTTTAGTATTGAAATTGCATTTTTAGATTGTGTGTAACTATTTGCTTGCTTAGTTTATTGATCACTACACTTGCTCTTACACTTAGGTTTTTCCTTATTAAATCACTCTATTGAAGAAATACTCTTTAAAATATCAAAGGAGGCACTTTGCGAAAAGATTTTGTAAAACTCAATTCACCCCCTCTTGAGTATTGAAGTCATTTGTCCAATATTTCTGCCTTATAAATCATTGTTATATTGACTTACTACATCCTTTAAAGGGAAACATATCCATCTCCATCACATAAACAATTTATGACATATGTTTAATTTGCGTGAGTACTTAAATTTGCATATTGGAAATATGGGTGTTCATCAACTGATACAAACTGCGATGACCTAACCAAAAAATTGATACCCAGATTAATCGAAAATTGAAAAATCGAAAACAAAAAACCCGCACATTTTAGTTGAATTGGATCGATTTTTGGTTTGGTTTGTGAAAATAGATCCAGTGTATTGTGTATTTATTATTTTTGAAATTCTGCTAATGCCCTTTTTCCTAATTCAGTAACCCTTACTCAGTTGCTCCATTTGTTTCTAACCCTAGAGTAGACTATTCCTAAATTCATATCCACCTGTGTCGCGCCTCCTTTGTCTGAAGAACCCACTTTCGTTCTATAATCCAGAGGCTCCCTCCACTGCGTCGTTGCTGTCGTCCCTTCTATTTCCTCTATTCATGTATTTATTTTAAATTTGTTGTTGCTTGAACCCTCTCTTAATATCTTATTTTCATGAAAGTTGTTGTCTTGCTGGTTGTTTTAAAGAACACAGAGTGGGCATTAAGCAAGCTGAAAGAGTGAAGTATGGTAGAGAAAGATGGTGACTTGAAATCTTGTTGTTTTGTAGACTTAGAATCTTGGATGTTATTGATAGTAATCTACCTTGTTTTAGTTTTTTTATTATCTATTACTCTATTTTAACTCTTCATGAGTTTTAAGACTTGTGTTAGTTTGAAGACTTAAATTTTCCAATGATTTGTAACTTTTTATGGCTTTATTTTGATATAGCTAGTAATTTGTATGGCTGAAATTTTAGGCTTTTCGAAAAAATAAAAATTAATCCAATCCAAACCTAATAAAATTGGATCGGATTTGAAAAAAAATTCAAACCGAATGATTAAATGATCAAACTAAATAGATTGGATCAGATGATTTTTTTATTCAAAATCGATCTAATCCAGACCGCGAACACCCCTAACTGAGAACAAGAAAAAAAGTGTGGATTTCAAATTTTAAAGGGCTCATAGAGAGGAAATAACTCTAGGGGGCGTTTGGTAGGAGTATTCTGAGGAGATAGATAGGCATCTGATAACTGGGATTCTTCGTTGACCTTGTTTGGTCGAAGAGTTTTAAAAATTTATCTATCGAAATCAGTACCCCAGCATTCCACTTTGCATAGCAATTGAATCCAAATAGACAGCCAGAGATTCCCAATTCATATGTGGTATTCAGCTTTGTCTACCTAAATGGAGAAATGGGTGAATAATTACATGACGAACATACCCTCAACTTTTGCGCGAAACTGAAAATCTACTGCGAAATCTTTTTTGCAGACTTAATACAGCTCAGTTTCCATTGTCCATAGTTAGCACACACGAACATGCAAGGCAAGTGGAATCGGATGTGCCAAATAACACAATGTTCCTGTGTCTGCTTTGAAACCCAAACGAAACCATTCACTGAACATGAAGGTTGGTTACTCTGAAAGGTGAGGTAAGGAAAATCTTTTTATTTCGTCTGTGTTGAGGTTTTTTTGTCACACAAAGATTTCGTTTTTCCTTTACCCATGGGGTTAGATTTTAATTTCAGAAATTGCATGTAGGTAAAAAAAGTTTCTTCAGACCTGACCTTGAGATTTGACCTTCGGATCTGAGCCTCTATTTCGTATCATCGTTGGAGCAGATTGTCGTGGAGAGAAGCAACGCTGACGGATAAGTTTCGAAAGTGAATCCCTTTGAGTTTGTTGTGTACTCTTGATTTCTTAGAGGACATTGTGCTGCTACATATCAAGCAACACAATATAATAATAGTGATTACCACAATTTTGAATTGATCATAAAATGTTAATTCTTGCGTATACGCGTGCGTTTTTCCTTTTCGGGATATACCATGCTGTGAATAGTACACACATGGCTGTAGTAGACTCAAATAAAAGTCTTGAATCTGATAAATGATTTTTTGTATGTCCACATCCTGTTTATAATGATTTTTTTGGTGTGGTAATCTGTTATGTCTGTGAATGATGCATATTTCATACACTGTTGATGGCTTAGTGTATATTATCTTTCCTTGGATGTTGTACACCCTTTGAAAGTCAGAAAAATATGCTGAACACATGAATGTGGATGAATGGGACACTCATGGTTTCATTGTAAGTTCTATGTTGTTTCCATGTGTAACTTATGTTTACTAGCATTGGGTATTTTTCTGATCTATGAAAATTCTTGATCCATTATGAATATATGTTTTGGTTGAGATCAACATAAACAATTTTATGGTTCTATATGTGCTGATATATTTGTAAGATAATTGTAATGCAATAATTTTTTTGCTACTATGGTCATGATCCATACGATTACTCTGTCACAGGAACTTATTGGATGTCAGACAATATAGGTGATTAGTGCCTCTTAATACACCACCACATTTATCATGTTATTTATTCTGTAAAGTGTATTTTTATACCAATGAATTTGGTCCTGAGACAAGGTTTATCATTACTGTAATGTTAAATGTCATTGAAAAACTCTGTACAGACATATTTTCTGTATATTATTTCTGCATAGAAGTGAAATATGTAGTGATACTTATCACTAACCATACGACAAGTTATGGACTATATATCTATCAGCTTCTGAGATGGTCATTTTTTATGTCAAGTGTTCATCGTGTTTTTTATGTTTAAGGCAGTATTGATGCTATCACGAATTCGAACATTTACAGTAGCAACAGTCAATTGGTGTTTCCTACATACAATAGTAGATTGATCAAGTACAATACTACCCGTGCATGCTGACTGTCTTCTACTCTTATCATCCTTTAAATTGTTGTGTGTTCTTAGTGTGAACTCCTGGGCTATTAAACTCCCATCACCCTCACAGATTACATCATCCAAGAACTTGTGAAGACTGATGTTCACAGATTAATAGACTGATCTTTATTAACTTGTTTCTGAAATTTATGATAATGTTGAGCTTAGCATATGTATCTCACATGTCATGCACTTGTAAGGGACACCAATGAAATGGTGGAATTAAGATGTTGGGTTTATGTATTGCAAAGGGTCTAAAAAAATAGGATTATAAAATATGACCCCTTTTGTATACGATGCTGCATTATGATGAATCCATATACGAATAACTTTGTACATGATACATGGGACATGAATCAAACACAATATAGTTGAAGGAGATCTTTCATACTGCCTACATCCTTTTCTCCTATAAATTCCAGTTTTCATCATGTCCATAAACTCCTAATAACTGATGCGAACATCCTGTGAAAGGGATTAAAAAAATGGGGAAAATGAGTTCATGATGAGCACATGGAATAATACCTTCAAAATGGTTAAGTTCCATGACCAAGAGAATTAAGCTAATTACATTTCCTTAATAACTAGAGCACTTGAAAAGAATCAGATCCAGAACTAAACATATGTAACGCTGCTAAGCCAAAGTATTTTCTGAAGAGTAAGAAAATCTTGTATTGATGGCTCGCTCATCTATAGTCCCAGGCACAGCAACATTGATAAGTTTACTGCATTAAAATCATGTATGCACATAACTAAAATGCAAAAATCAAAATTTTATAAAATTTATACGTTGGTGTGGTTTGATATGGACATTGGCAAATATCCAAGGCACAATCATAAGGTTGTTCACGGGTAAAGGTAAAGGGTAGGTCAACCAAAATTTTTTAAAGACATGGACATTTTCGTAATTGCAACTTATTTTCCCATCTATATTTTACCTACACCCAAACATAGACTTTATAAAAGTTACCTAATTTCCCCATCAAAATTTTATCCAACCAAACAACTTTTTTCACATTTTCCTACCAAACTCACATTCCAACCATTTCCCTAGTAATCACATTTCCCTATTATTCATAAAATTTTATCCTCAACCAAACGCCCCCTAGCTGTTTTTATTCTTATCAAACATTCTATTTAATTTAGCCATGTTTGTTTTGTGAAATATTAATCTTATCTAATATATTATTAAATACAGATTATTTTTTAGAGCTAAGTACTTCTTTTTCTGAAAATATAGAAAACATATCTCATCTTAAAATTTCAAATTAAAGTATTCAATAAAACAACACGCTTATGCTTAGTCCTAGGTCTCAAATCAGAATTATTGTATTTCTGAAACTAATAATTACACAAATATAAATAATAAGTTAAATATTATAAAATTTTCAATTATATATGTCAACAAGCTAACTTGTTAAGTCAAATAAAACTTTCATCTGATTACAAATCAATCTACAAGTTTTTGATGCACCAGTATCAATTGAGTAACAAGTTTAATTACAAAAAAGATCAACGACTCTGATTTGTAAGCATGTGACACTATTGATCTTTCTTGATCTAACGACTCTCAGATGAGGTGTCAAAGGATCTTACCTCATATATATATATTGAATTTAATTGGCTTATTTGCTAATAATTAAAATGATTGAATTATTATTCACCAAAAAAAAAATGATTGAATTATTTTGACTAAAAAGTGTTGTGTTCAAATTTTTATTGTGATTATTCATTAGCGAGTTATATATATATATATATGGGATAGGATAAACTTACACCGGTGTAAGAATAATAAATCTTACACCAAATCTTAACCGTTGATTTCTGTGCATCTAACTGTTGAGATTTACTGGGAATTGAAAATTAATTAATGAGTGAGACCTAATAAATCTTAACCGTTAGATGCAAAAAATCAAGGGTTAAGATCTAGTGTAAGACTTATTATTCTTACACTGGTGTAAGATGATCCTGCCCCATATATATATATATATATATAAAGAGAGAGAGAGAGACAGAGGGAGGGAGAGAGAGAGATTATTTGACTCCAGAAGACTTATAACTCTTACTCTTCATCTCAATCCTTGATTTTCGTCCATCCAACGATTATAGTTTAGGAAGTCATATTAATTAATTAATTATTAATTACATTACAAATTATAATAGTTGATTTTCGTCCATCAACAGCTAAGATGATGAGTAACACTTAAAAGTCTTACTCTGGAGTCAAAATAACCCTATATAAAGGGATCACTATAAACTTTCATTGAGACTTATGCATAGTGCATTTCCCCTAAACTATCATATAAAAAAAATTATTGTATTTATGACAAGCAAGTAGAACTAATGTTAGTCCATGTCTAAACCAATTTAATTACTAAGTAATTTCTTTTTTCCTTATTGTCGAATTTCAATTCTTTTAAATATTTATTAGATAAAATTTAATTGATTCTTGCTGAACACTTTTATTTTAAATAAACAAATATTTACTACTTATAAAATATATATATTTTTCTTGCTGAACACTTTTAAATTATTTATAAAATCTATAGTTTAAATTCTTGCTGAACACTTTTACTTTACTTGGAAGTTGAGTTTGTAAATTAGTAATATATTTTTATAATTTTATCTGATATCGCAATGAGTCATCAATGACACCAAATAAAAAAAGAAATGGTGTCATATATCAGTAAAACATTCTTGAATGAAATTTTACCGGTAAGATATAGTATAGTTTGTAAGTTTGTTAAAAAAAAAAAAAATCAATATAACTCTTCTCTTAACAAATAATCCAGATCGTTTAAAATCTGTGACCTGTAATTGAACTATAAATCACATTACCTAACATGGAAACAGGCTTACACTCTCAAGTCTCAACTATCAATCTTGATAGTTATTCCACTTAAGGACTCAAATTCTTTAATGATCAATATTGATTGCAATTATTATTATTGTAACGACTGGCAACTTGCAAGGATCAATAACTGTCTCCACACATTAACACGAGACTTTTCAGCGTGTTATAACTGTCTCCACACATTAATACGAGACTTTTCAGCGTGTTTTATCGTCATTTGCACACTTCTCGAGAAAACTTCTCAGAGGTCATCCATCACAGAATTGCCCCAAGTCAAGCACGCTTAACTATGGAGTTCTTCCGTTCCGGATTACCAAAAAGTAGATATATCTTGTTAGTATAGGTAGTATCAATTAATTCTTATAAGCTATTCCCAATAGTACAGTCCCATACCAGCACAGTTTCTGGAATCCCTCTCTTTCGGGTGTTGATTTGATTCATTCATGTACCCCGTAGCTAGAAGCCTGCCAGGAGCCACTCCTTGTCCATGCCTTTTCGCACCGGCGATCACTCTCCGCCCTCGTCAGGCCCCAGGATGTTACAATTATTATTATTTATAAATCTTTTTTTGTTGAAAAAATAAAACCTTTATATCATGATATGGATTTGGTTAAAAAGAAAGTCTTAAGATAAAATCAAGCCAGTTTTCGTAGTTTTTTATTTTGTTTTATACTTTGACGAGACACAGATTTAATTTCGATTTGGCTGAATGGTGAACAGTGAAACTTAAAATACAATGATAGCAGTTGACTCTCTCTTTGTCTATTCTAAAACAGCTCCTACCAGCCATTATTTATTCTCTTGTACCTATCTGAATTTTCGTTCATATTTTATGTCATAAACTAATGCATAAACTCTTACAGGCTGATGCAAATCTCAACCATTTCAACACGCGTTTTGAAGGCCCTTATCATTGAACATTTTTCCTCACACTTGCTATAGCTTCCGTGTCCCCTGCACATTTTCTGAGTCTTCAACATTCCATTTGAAAAAAAGACTTTTGTGTTCACCACCATGGGACAAGAAACCAGAAGGCTCTCAGATGAGTACGATGTTTCAGACATCCTAGGAAGAGGTGGATTCTCTGTTGTGAGAAAAGGGACCAAAAAATCAAGCAGTGAGAAAACCCATGTAGCAATCAAAACACTTAGAAGGTTAGGTTCCTCAAATCCTTCTGGCTTACCAAGAACAAAGGGTAGTGAGAATACCACAGCATCTGTCATGGGGTTCCCCACATGGAGACAAGTTTCAGTCTCAGATGCCTTACTCACCAATGAGATTCTAGTCATGAGAAGGATAGTGGAAAATGTTTCACCACATCCAAATGTGATTGACCTCTATGATGTGTATGAGGACTCAAATGGGGTTCATCTTGTGCTGGAGCTATGTTCTGGTGGGGAATTATTTGATAGAATTGTTGCACAAGATAGGTACTCAGAAACTGAAGCTGCTGGAGTGGTTCGCCAGATTGCAGCAGGATTAGAAGCTATTCACAGAGCTAACATTGTCCATAGAGACTTGAAGCCTGAGAATTGCTTATTCTTAGACATCAGGAAGGAGTCTCCTCTTAAGATCATGGACTTTGGGTTGAGTTCTGTTGAAGAATTTACTGACCCAGTTGTTGGTTTGTTTGGATCTATTGATTATGTTTCACCAGAGGCTCTTTCTCAAGGAAAGATAACTACTAAGAGTGACATGTGGTCTTTGGGAGTAATCCTATATATCTTACTCTCTGGGTATGTTATTTTTCTTTCACATGTTTAGATTGTCTCAGTCCTTATCCACCCTTGTGCTTACTGTTGCAAAAATGGATGACAATTAGGGAAAGTCATCATTCTTGATCACATGAAAATAAACATCTACCATAAGAGATGAATTTATTTTGCGTATTGTTTCACTCTACATCTTTCCTTTTAGGCAAATCAATGGATGAAAGCCCTTATTATGTTTCTCTTAATGTACTGAAATTAACCCCATATTATCCTCCTATAATACTTTTGCAGGTATCCACCTTTCATTGCTCAGTCTAATCGCCAAAAACAACAAATGATAATGAATGTAAGCCTTCGTCTCCCATAGATTGAACTTGTGATTCTTCAAAGAAAGAATCAGTAATATAGGCAGAATAAATGAATCAAGATGTGACATATGCTAAAATACATTATCCATTTTTACTGTACTTCCTGTGTTTTCTCGTTTATACTAGAGTGTGAAAGTAAAAAGGTTTCTCTTTTCTCATGTCACATGAGATATCATATCATGTGCCAGATCCAATGAGCTGAACGGAGGTGTAGTGTTGCATTGTTACTTGCAAGACTATCATTACATTTTTTATTTTATTTTTTGACATCATGTTACATCTTCCCTCCATTTCATTCTGTAATGCTTTTCCTTACCAAGTAAAATACTATTGAACAGGGGAATTTCAGCTTCTATGAGAAAACTTGGAAGGGCATTTCCAATTCAGCGAAGCAATTGATTTCAAGTCTTCTGACTGTTGATCCTAGTAGGAGACCTAGTGCTCAAGAGGTATTGTGTACTCTTTTACCTACACCATTAATTGGAACGAGGCATATATTTTTTTACAAATAGAATGAGGCTTATCTACTATGAAAGCAGTCCTATAAAAATAGAAAATTGCCACAAAATCCCCTTATGTACCCTGTGTGGATTTAGATTAATTTATGAAAAAAGTATTTCTCCTTTTAAATGACACAACTTGTGTCATTTCACTCTCACAAAGTGAGATCCATACTTTTATTTTTTTTGTCCACTCTCTCTTCTCTATAATCTATCTCTTTTTCTCACTTAAAATGACACAACTTTATATACTTTTAAGAGTAAACACCATTTTTGGTCCCTAACAAAAAACACAGTCCCCACTTTAGTCCCTTACAAAAATAAACTAATCAGTTAGTCCCCAACAAATTCAAAGTGGACCCATTTTAGTACTTTTGAGGGACTAAATGGGTCTTTTTTGAATTTGTAAGGGACCAAGAATTCAACTAAATGGGTCCACTTTGAATTTGTTAGGGACTATCTGACTAATTTATTTTTGCTATGGACTAAAGTGGGGACCGTGTTTTTTGTTAGGGACCAAAAAGGATATTTACTCTACTTTTAAATGACACATATTTTTTCCTTAATTTATTATTTAGTTAAAATTATTATAATTAAAATATTTTTAAGGGGTTTAATGGGGAGTATTTTTTTAAGGGGATTTAAGAAAAAAAGTAAAAAATGGTACAATCTTTTGCAGAACAAAGAAAGTGAGCCTTGAGCACTGAGCAGCAGTAAAATTATTCCTTTCTAATCGGTTTCTTTGAAAATATACAAAGAAAAGACCATATGAAATGGACTCTCACCCCTATCCTCATAAAGTAAAGAAGCCTTGTGCTCCTTTCAATATGCTGTTGGGAAAAAAAAAAATCATGACTAACAATCATTTTGCAAATCCGCAAAGTAGTAATGCCTCAAAGTTTGTATCTCAAGTTCAATGTTAATATAACATTTTGCATCATATTATTTTCAAGCAGAAAGTAGTTTCGAGATATTTTATAAATATTGTTAAAGAGAATAAGTACCCCTCATTCACACGTTCTGTTCTATGACTTGGAACAGCTTCTGAGTCATCCATGGGTCGTAGGTGACAAAGCCAAGGATGATGCAATGGACCCTGAGATTGTCTCAAGGTTGCAGAGCTTCAATGCAAGACGCAAACTACGTGCAGCTGCAATTGCTAGCGTTTGGAGCACCACAATCTTCCTGAGAACAAAAAAACTGAGATCATTGGTAGGAACATACGATCTCACAGAAGCGGAAATTGAAAATCTCAGGATACATTTCAAGAAAATGTAAGTACTTAAAAGTCACAACTGATCACAGGAACCAAATATTTCTATATTGCACTAGTCTTTTGACAGTTTTAACTGATAACAAAAAAAATGCTCTTGGCTGTTAAAAGATGTGCAAATGGAGACAATGCCACTCTCTCTCAGTTTGAAGAGGTGCTGAAAGCAATAAATATGCCATCATTGATCCCTCTAGCACCACGTATATTTGACTTGTTTGACAACAACCGTGATGGAACTGTTGACATGCGAGAGATTCTATGTGGATTTTCTAGTTTAAAAAATTCCAAAGGTGATGATGCTCTTCGTTTGTGCTTCCAGGTGAGTTTTTTATAAGCTTATATAGTGAACCTTTACACACAAACAAGAATGCACATCTATAGTAGTGAGAGTTTATAAAGTGTTATATTCATAAATTTGAATTTGTGAAGCAAAAAAGATATCTAATATATGATTAAAGATGTAAATGCATCTGTAAAGAATCAATTCAACCCAAAAGCTTAAGCTGTTGGTTGAGGCGCCACTGGGCTTGAAGGGCGGACAATACCAATTCAACCCAAAAACTTAAGCTGTTGAATGAGGCAACATTAATGGTTTTATATATCTCAACAGGATCCTTACGTGACATGAGGTCATGTGCGAGGATCTCAATCACTCATATACAAATAAATAGTTGGGATCATCTTAATTGACCGCATGCCACATGAGAGGATTCATTCCCGACTAAAGATAATAGATTACATATTTGGGGAAAGGATTTAACTTACACCAACTACACTGACAAAGATTTTGTAGTTAATGGAAAAGAAAAAAAGAAAATGTGACTAAATTATGACCGTCACAATTTTCACCACCCTCTCATGCTATCAACAACTGTACAAGACAAAGAAAAGAAACAACTGAAAACCCTTTATACACTACAAAGAAAAAAGAGTTCAGCATGATGAGCTAATTTGCCTTTCTGGTTTTCTTGACCAACAGATGTATGACACGGATCGATCTGGTTGCATCACCAAGGAAGAAGTAGCATCCATGCTCAGAGTAATGCACCTACCTTTCAACTATTAGTCTTATCTTGTGACTTTCATCTTTTAACACAAGTAAATTCACTGAACAGGCTTTGCCAGATGACTGTCTTCCAGTTGATATCACTGAACCAGGAAAATTGGATGAGATATTTGACAGAATGGATGCCAACAGTGATGGAAAAGTTACCTTTGATGAATTCAAAGCTGCTATGCAGAGAGATAGCTCTCTCCAAGACATGGTCCTCTCTTCTCTTCGCCCACAATAGTTTTCCATTCATGGTGTTATGGTCTTTTAATATTTGAGTACTTTTTTTTTTGTTTTGTTTTTTGTTTTCTTCTCATTTGGGGCCATCCTTTTTTGTGACGTATTCACAGTAGAGGGAAAAAGAGTAATGGAATACTAAACAAGGTGAAATTGTGCCATCTAATTTTGCTATGACAACTAGAAACTTTTACATTCTCATGTCAAACTACAGCTAGATACCCAAGTCTTGAAAACTATCATTTGAGTAGCAGAAAGCTAACATGTTCATCTTAAATTCAGTTGATGCAGCAAAAGTAGAGACTAAAGATATGTGCCCAAATATATTTACACTACTCTAACCTTCATGATTATTCCACACTAAGGTGTAAAAGAATGAGATCTTATCATGCATATGAATTTTTCTTGGACTTCCTTTTTTTTTTTTTGAGATATTTCAATCGATTCATCGCTTCGTGACTAGTTTGATTCGGAACAAGTTCCGGAATTAAGATTTTAAATCCCTCCCAAAGATAATACTGAGGAGAATCGAACACATGCTCTCGGACTTCCCTATTGTTGAATTCAAAAGAAGTATGATTCAAACAAACAAATTCTTCCGAATTTATTTATGATTTATACATTTGTCTACGGTAAGCATTAACCAATTTATATACAACCAAAAACAAGTATGTGGGCTCATTCAATTTTGCTCAAGTATGGGAACCAAAGTTTGGTAGAATTTGCAGGAGTTAACCACTTTTAATAAAAGAATTTTAGTAAAATGTCTTCTTCAACCTCTCAACGCATCATTTTTTGGATCATCAAGTAAGATCACGATTAGTGTGCACCGATCAAGAACCAGAAATTTATACAGGGGAGAAAAAATAGCTCTTGTTACAGGCCTGAATATATTGTTGACCCCATATTGCACGATTAGTAATACATCTTGATTATCTCCACCTCAATTTACAAGTCCATTATTGTCCTAGTAAGATGATGCTCCGGTATGCACTGATCATCTTGATCATCCAACAACGTAGGAGTTATAGATATATTGTTCATTCTAGCTCACTGGAAATCTTTTTGTGAACTATTTCACCAAAAATCTAGGTGAACTTTTAAATTATTTGATTTGGTTGAAGCTTCAATTTATAACGGACCATTTTTTTGGGTCATTTTTATTCGTGGTTCTTCAGTAACTTTGGAATATATATAATGTATGCAAATAACTTTCTTATTTTGTACATTCTATAAAATGCATTACAAAGCTTCCCTGAGATACATCAGTGAAAGTTTTCACTATAAGCAACGCCAACATATATTTGGGCCAAAAACCTTGAACGAGACAACCCATAATTTGTAACATGCACAATTCCATTAATTTGAGATTTGAAACTCAAATACTTAATTTATAGAGTTTAATTTTGATGTACTCTAAATGTAAAAGAAAAAAAATAACTATACTGTCATCCAATTATGTATAGTTACATTATTTAATGAGCATGAGATGTCCGATTGTTTAAATGATATGGTAATACATCATTTGATGATAGTGTAACATTTTTTTTTTCACTGAGAATGCATTCAAATTAATTTTTAGTTCATTTATTCTTAATTATCTCAACATTTATGTAATCTAACGATTTAAATAAAACCCAGAAAAGGTGATTCAATTGGTCAAGTTGCTAAATGTGACGGAATGGTCAATGAGCCCCACTTAGCTCTTATGCTCATTTTAATCTAACGATTTAAATGCATGATAAAGTCACCGATTTTGATCAGGTTTGGTTGGATTTATCCGAGTTTGATCAGGTTTGACCTGATCCGATGCATGACTAGTTTAATATTTAACCCGAACCGATCCTGTTATGGACCCATATGATGGGCCCATTAAGTAGTAAGCCCAACAAGGGGCAATCCAAGATATGGATTGATGTTAATCAAATCCTACTAATCTTAATGTGTCAGCACAGCTATCCACTTTATGTGTCAGCATAGCTATCCAAACTATCTACAGGTAACCTCTATAAATACCAGGGCAAACCCTAAAGATACACACATTCTCTCTCTCATTGTTATGCTGTCACTGCGCGCATACACACCCCATTGGCTAACGCCATTATAGTATTCTGTGCACAGTGATCTCCTTGACTCAAGGGTATCTCCCTCATAGATACCTTGGAGAGGGCATCAGATCCAATATTAACGTACTAGCCTGACTGGGCTAGACATCTCTGTCTCAAGGACAGAACATTGGTGCCGTCTGTGGGAAATTCTTTTCTCTGAATTTGAATATGAAGTTCCCACCAAATCTGACAAGGGATGGCAATCCAGACGAGGAGCAGTAGCCAGCAGCCACCCCCAAACCAAAATCAGCCGTTGGATCCAGTCATTGAGGAGATAAATCAGCCTCATAATCAGATCGGAAACAACGTGGATTACGACCATGTCCAGGTCGAAGACGATGTTTCAGACACCGCTTCAACGCCGGCACCCCAAAATGGGGGAGCGGCAGCGAACGTGGCTCCAATAAGGAGCAACCCTGCCCAGCATCCTGGCGATCTGGCTGCGCGCGTCGCTCAATCGGCCGATCCGGATACTCGGTTGGCCAACAACGCGTTAAACGCAATTATGGAACGAATAGTAGCGCTGGAAACCCGTACTAACTTGCAACGGCAACAAGATTTCAGGGCTATTCGAGAGGAAAATAACAGAGGGATGCAAGACCAGGAGCGGCGATTAACACGGCGGACTGCGCCAGGAATGACCAATTTCGAAGGCCAGCCTGCCTATGGCCGAGAAGGACCTAGAAACCCGGCTCAATCATACCAAGTTCCTCATGCAGAAAACCCCGGTAACCTGGTAAACCAGGGGCACCAGGTCACTGATGGCCAAGATGCACAAAATCATCAAGCACATGCTGACGGTCAGGAGGACCGGGTTAGAGCTCAGTATCAACAGGATCTTCAAAACATCCGAGGACGAGTGGAACCTGGCGGATATAGGAGGAAGTACAGCAGGGGGGAGTATAATAATAGCCCATTCACTACTGAAATATTAAACGTTGTCTTCCCAGAGGACTTTGACTCGGCACGTTTACCGAAATATGATGGGAGCCAAGATCCGCAGGTGCACATAGATGCCTTTGACACAGACATGTATATTCGGGGAATTGATGAACCTCTCATATCCCGAATATTTGCTGTAACATTGACGAGGGCAGCACATGCATGGTTTTCAACCTTGCCTGCTAATTCCATCGGATCCTTTGAGGAGTTCGGACAGAAGTTCCTGTTGAACTTTGCAACCAGCAAGAAGCATCCAAAGTCCGAGTTCGCTCTTGGAAAGATACGACAGCAACCTGGAGAAACCCTCCAAAAATACCTTAACCGGTTCAAGGACACTGCACCGCAGGTCCCAGGGTTGCAAGAGAATGTCCACGTCCATCTCATTGTTGCAAGTCTGGATGGTGGATCCAGACTCTCCAAGTCTGTCTATAAGGACCCAGTAAAGACATTGGAGGAGTTTAGAACTCGCTCGAAGAAATACCTTGAACTAGAGCAAATGGAGATTGCAAATGCGCAATCTGATGAAGTCAACAGAACAAGCCTGAGAAGGAGGAGTCCACCCCCGAAGGGAAAAGAACGAGTTGACAGCAAGAAGAAGGATCAGCGCCAACGAATCCCGGACATGAGAGAACGCATTGGAAGGTACGATAAGTATACACCTTTGAATGCGTCGCGTTCTCAAATCTGGAGAGAAGTAGCCACGACGGAGATGAAAAAGGTGGAGAGACCTCGTCCCATATTTGACAGAGGAGATTTGGACAGGTGGCTTCAATACTCAAGAGGGGGGTGAATTGAGTTTTACAAAATCTTTTCGCAAAGTACCTCCTTTGATGTTTTAAAGACTATTTCTTCAATAAAGTGATTTAATAAGGAAATGTCTAATTGTAAAAGCAAGTGTAATGATCAACAAAGTAAGCAAGCGAATATATAAAGACAATCTAAGATGCAATTTTAATACTTAAATAAAGAGATTAATGTTTGAGAAATTGCAAACTAGATGTATCCTGGTTCGGTCACTACCACCGTGACCTACGTCCAGACTGAAGCCGCTCGATCAATTCTTTTCACTAACTATCAAGCTTGAGGGTGCTTGACAAACCACTACAACTTTTCAAGACTTCGGGCTCTTGATGCCTTACACTTTTTCACTCCAAATTTTCTTAGGAATTTGGTAACCTCTCAAATATAGGGTTCACTCCCCTCTCAAATCAAGAAGTAATATTGAGGTGATTAGAAGTGACTAAGTACTCTCAAAGTACAGATTGAACAAATTGAAGAACTAAGAGATGTATAACTTCAAAGGAAAGATGAGCTCAAGTGTATGCAATGATTAAAGTAAGTAATTTATGAGCAATAAAAGGCTAGTAAGAGTAATAAAGCTTCAATAAATGTTATAGGGTCGTGTACTGTTCATCCCAACTGATGTGGGTATTTATAATGACACCTCCTATGAAAACTAGTCGTTTCTAGCCGTTTATAGCCGTTGTAATCCGTACATATCCGGATATTTGTCGGGCTCATATCCGGATATTGTATATCCAGATATTCTTTGTTACATATCCGGATATCTGATATCCGGATATTCAAAGTGGAATATCCGGATATTTCATAGCAGCAGCCTTTTTGTACGAGTTCTGAGTTTCTACTCTTTCCAAATGGTTTTTATGACGTGCAATGCATGTTATTGGTTATGGAAATTATCTAGAAAAGTTTGTATCACATAGGTACTTCTTCCAAACCAAAATTGTACATATGAAACCATTTGTCTTGACTTTTCTTTTTTTAAGGATGCATGCTTTTGAAATATATGATTGATGAATGACCTTGAGCTCATGCAATGCTTTGTATCTATACATCTTTACATATTTATCCTAAGTCCTAAATGAATATACCATTTGAGATTCTGGACTTGGATTGATGCTTGAGACTTGATGCATACTTTCACATTTGCTTTTTGGATATTGCTTCGTCTTTGAATCATTCCTCTTTGTTATCATCAAAACCATGTTGTCGTGGAATTATCAAGTATACGTTGTATCCACATCATCACTTTGATTCATCAATCTCCCCCTTTTTGATGATGACAAACTTTAAATTGAGAAAGAGAGTTAGTGTTGCATAAATTCATTCAATTGAAATATAGTACTCCCCCTTAGTTCATGGCATAGGTTATTTTCAATTTTCAATATCCCCCCTACTTACCTTGCAACTTGAGTAATTGAATATTTCGCAATTTAGTAGATGTTTCTCCCCCTTTGGCAATATCAAAAAGAAGTAATCCAATAGTGAAAGGAGTATGCAAGTAAGAAGATAGTGTAATGAAATTGCAAAGAAAATACGATGCATATCATTAAGCGAAAAGCGGTACATACATCAAGTAGATACGCGTAGTACTCAAACAAAATAACGATCAAAAGGAGTACAAGCGTCCAAAAAGGCATAGTCTAGCTACGAAACAAAATGACAATAAGTAATCCTATACTAAGAGTCGTCGTCATCACTGGAAGTGTCCGCAACTGAGGCGGTGGCCTCATCATCCTCATCTCCCTCAGCAGGAGCAACATGAGAGCCACCAACATCACTGATAGGAGAATGAAGGCAAAGGGAGGTCTCGATGCGAGTGAGACGAGAAGAGACATCCTCACGGAAGTGGTACCAGTCCTCACGGAATGCAATATGAGCAGCTTCTTGCTGCTGAAGGTAAAGCATGATGTTGTGAGAAGTATAGCCACGAGTCGTGGTGTGTGGAGGAGGCAGTGGAGGAAGGCGAGTCGCAGCAGTAGAAGGTGGATCTACTGGCCTATTAGCAGCCTGCGGAGTGTGCAAGTCCTCCTCCATGTCAACAGCTGAGGCATCTCCATATGTGGCCTCATCATCCAAGTGTCACTGACCATGCAAGTAAACGAAGTTCGTCTTGATCAGCAGCTTTTCTCCAAAGCAGTTGTGAGCGGGCCTGAGCTTCTTTTTTGTTTCACCATCCATGGGCACACCCTTAAGCTCCATGATGCGCTGAATGAGCATAGGGTATGGCAGATGTGCAGTGGAACCATAAGAGGCATCTCTCATCTGACAGCAGAAGGTGTGGCGCCAGTCAATGGGGAGCTGAGTACCAATGGCCCACATAGTAAAAAGATCATTCTCCTGAACAATGGCATGATTTGAATGCCTAGGGAGAATGATGTGAGATATCACATACAGCAGGATGCGAGCAGAGATGGTCAGCTTCTTGGCTGAGAATCGGACCAGGTTTATCTGTGCAGTCCGCGGACGAAGGATGGAAGCCAAGAATGCTGCACGATCGTAGGATTGAAAGTCGGAGAAGTGAATCCCATCAAAGGTAAGCGGCTCATCATCAGTCACAAAATCATCGTCAGCAACATCATTAATCTGAAAGGTATAGCCAACTAGCTCCTCCCAGTCATCAGGTGTGACGGTAATGTCGACACCCTTTACGCGAGAGCGTAAAGTGCCATTAGAGTACTGGATGTTCTTGTAGAATGCTCTAACAAGAACTTCGGAGTAAGAGCACTGTAGGGCAGCAAACTGGAGTAAGTTGACAGAGTCAAGAGTTTGGCAGATATCAAACCCCTGAGCTGCCAAAAAAACAATGTCCAAGTACTTCGGCTCCAGAATAGGGCGAGTGGAGAACCTCTCAATGAATGTACGGGTTTCTTCGAGATTTCCATCGAAGAGATACCCGAAGCCTGAGCGGTCAACGGGGGCAGAGGCAGCAGGGGCAGAGGAAGAGGCATGGGTGTCAGCCCTCCTCTTGGAGCGGCGTTCTCGTGCACTGGTGTCAGCCATCGCGAAAACTGGATGAAAAGGAAAAGAGTTCAGAACAGGGAATCGAAACACCAAAAAGGAAACATAGACTCTCGGTTGCCAAAGCGAAATGCAGGTTCAGTTAGGGCTGGTCCTACGCGAAAGAGAGCAAATGGAGGAGAGAGAGCAAACCTGCGACTGGATGAGACTTCAGCAGATGAACAGGGACAGGAGAGAGAGACAGAGAGGCACGAGGAACAGGGATAGGAAGGCACGGTGGTCTTCAGAGCAGAGAGAGCGGAACGGTTAGGATTCTCGTTTTTAAAAAAAAAAGAATGAAGGAAATGGGGTGGGCACCTGACTTTAAAAAACCTCCAGCGCGACAAATATCCGGATATGCGAATCACAGTATCCGGATATCCAGTATCCGGATATCGTATCAGGATATGGATATTCGGATATGGTATCCGGATACAGATATCCGGATATATGTATTCAGATATTCAATTTTGAATATCCGGATATTTCCAGACAGATACGAAAATAACCAGAAAAGGCCCACTGAATTCAATCAAACATGTCATATGGCATATACTTCATAGCAAAAAGGTTAAGAGGCATATATAACAGGTATATTGGGCTATGAGTTATGAAAAGAGAGCAAGATCAAAGCAATAGTCAAGGTATGGTTTGCAAGTTAAGAAGCTATTCATGCATGATTACAAATATGAAGGATCAATCAAACCAATTTCTCTTCGCAAATTGTAAAACACTTCTTTTGGGAGAGGTTTGGTAAAAATGTCGGCCAATTGTTTTCAAGATTCGACAAATTCTAAAATACAATCACCGTTTTGCACATGATCTCGAATAAAATGATGTCTAATATCAATATGTTTAGTCCGTGAGTGCATAATGGGATTTTTGGTGATATTGATGGCACTAGTGTTATCACACCTAATGGGGATGTGATCAAGATCAACCCCAAAGTCCTTTAGTTGTTGTTTCATCCATATGATTTGTGCACAACAACTACCGGCCGCCACATATTCCGCTTCGGCCGTGGATAATGCCACACTATTTTGTTTCTTGCTATGCCAAGAGACTAGTGAGCAACCAAGAAAGTGGCAAGTGCCACTAGTGCTTTTCATATCCAATTTGCAACCCGCAAAATCAGAATCGGAATAACCTATTAGTTCACATGATGCACCTTTAGGGTACCATAATCCCATGTGTGAAGTGCCTACAAGATATCTCATAATTCGTTTTACGGAACTTAAGTGTGATTCTTTAGGATTAGCTTGAAATCTAGCACACATGCACACACAAAACATA
>NW_026896779.1:0-10536 GCF_033153095.1 Gastrolobium bilobum | reverse complement strand
CTCTCTGAAATAGAGAGCGAGAAAGAAAAAAAAAGAAATTGTAACTTGTATTTCTTTTTTCTTTATTTCTCTCTCCAATAGAGAGAGAAAGAAAAAGAAAAGAAAAGAAATGGTACAGAAAAAATAAAGCACACAAAAGGGGAAAAGATAGCACAATGTGGAAAAATTTATTATGATCCCCATATTTGTGGACCTTCCAATAAGAATGCAACACTTGTATTTTTTTTCTTTTTTCTCTCTCCAATACAGAGAGAGAGAAAAAAAAAGAAATGGTACAGAAAAAATAAATCATACAAAAAGGGGAAAAGATAACACAAAGTGGAAAAATTTATTATGATCCCAGTATTTGTGGTCCTTCCAATAAGAATGCAACACTTGTATTTATTTTTTCTTTTTCTTTTTTTCTCTCTCCAATAGAGAGATAGAAAGAAAAACAAAGGAAAAGAAATGGTACAGAAAAAATAAAGAACACAAAAAAGGGAAAAAGATAGCACAAATTGGAAAAATTTATTATGATCCCCGTATTTGTGGTCCTTCCAATAAGAATGCAACACTTGTATTTATTTTCTTTTTTCTTTTTTTCTCTCTATAATAGAGAGAAAGAAAAAAAAAAATGGTATAGAAAAAATAAAGCACACAAAAAGGGAAAAAGATATTACAAAGTGGAAAAATTTATTACGATCCCCGTATTAGTGGTGCTTCAAATAAGAATGCAACATTTGTATTTAATTTTTCTTTTTCTTTTTTTTCTTTTTTTTTCTCTCCCATAGAGAGAGAAAGAAAAAAAAGAAATGGTACAGAAAAGGAGAAAAGATAGCACAAAGAGGAAATTTGGAAAAATTTATTAAAATTATTATGATCCTCGTATTTGTGGTCCTTCCAATAAGAATGCAACACTTGTATTTATTTTTTATTTTTCTTTTTTTCTCTCTCCAATACAGAAAGAAAGAAAAAAAAAGAAATGGTACAGAAAAAATAAAGCACACAAAAAGGAGAAAAGATAGCATAAAGTGGAAAAATTTATGATGATCCCCATATTTGTGGTCCTTCCAATAAGAATGCACCACTTGTATTATTTATTTATTTATTTTTATTTTTTTTCTCTCCAATAGAGAGATAGAAAGAAAAGAAAAGAAAAGAAATGGTACCGAAAAAATAAAAACACAAAAAAAGTGGAAAATATAGCACAAAGTGGAAAAATTTGTTATGATTCTCGTATTTGTGGTCCTTCCAATAAGAATGCAACACTTGTATTTATTTTCTTTTTTCTTTTTTTCTCTCTATAATAGAGAGAAAGAAAAAAAAAGAAATGGTACAGAAAAAATAAAGCACACAAAAAGGGAAAAAGATATTACAAAGTGAAAAAATTTATTACGATCCCCGTATTAGTGGTGCTTCAAATAAGAATGCAACATTTGTATTTAATTTTTCTTTTTCTTTTTTTTCTTTTTTTCTCTCTCCCATAGAGAGAGAAAGAAAAAAAAGAAATGGTACAGAAAAAATAAAGTACAAAAAAGGAGAAAAGATAGCACAAAGTGGAAATTTGGAAAAATTTATTAAAATTATTATGATCCTCGTATTTGTGGTCCATCCAATAAGAATGCAACACTTGTATTTATTTTTTATTTTTCTTTTTTTCTCTCTCCAATACAGAGAGAAAGAAAAAAAAAAGAAATGGTACAGAAAAAATAAAGCACACAAAAAGGAGAAAAGATAGCAGAAAGTGGAAAAATTTATTATGATCCCCATATTTGTGGTCCTTCCAATAAGAATGCAACACTTGTATTTTTTTTATTTTTTTCTCTCTCCAATAGAGAGATAGAAAGAAAAGAAAAGAAAAGAAATGGTACCGAAAAAATAAAAACACAAAAAAGTGGAAAATAAAGCACAAAGTGGAAAAATTTATTATGATTCTCGTATTTGTGGTCCTTCCAATAAGAATGCAACACTTGTATTTTTTCTTTTTTTCTTTTTTTCTCCCTTCAATAGAGAGAAAAAGAAAAAAAAGAAATGGCACAGAAAAAATAAAGCACACAAAAAGGGGAAAAGATAGCACAAAGTGGAAAAATTTATTATGATCCCCGTATTTGTGGTCCTTCCAATAAGAATGCAACACTTTTATTTATTTATTTTTCTTTTTTTCATTCTCCAATAGAGAGAAAGAAAAAAAAAGAAATGGTACAAAAAAAATAAAGCACACAAAAAGGGTAAAATATAGCACAAAGTGGAAAAATTTATTATGATTCCCGTAATTGTGGTCCTTCCAATAAGAATACAACACTTGTATTTTTTTATTTTTTATTTTTTATTTTTATATTTTTTTCTCTCTCCAATAGAGAGAGAAAGAAAAAAATGGTAAAAAATAATAAAGCACACAAAAAGGGAAAAAGATAGCACAAAGTGGAAAAATTTATTAAGATCCCCGTATTTGTGGTCCTTCCAATAAGAATGCAACACTTGTATTTATTTATTTTTTATTTTTTTTTCTCTCTAATAGAGAGAGAAACAAAAGAAAAGAAAATAAATGGTATAAATAAATAAAAACACACAAAAAGGGGAAAATATAGCACAAAGTGGAAAAATTTATTATGATTCCCGTAATTGTGGTCCTTCCAATAAGAATACAACACTTGTATTTATTTTTTCTTTTTCTTTTTTTCTCTCTCCAATAGAGGGATAGAAAGAAAAAACAAAGGAAAAGAAATGGTACAGAAAAAATAAAGAACACAAAAAAGGGAAAAAGATAGCACAAATTGGAAAAATTTATTATGATCCCCGTATTTGTGGACCTTCCAATAAGAATGCAACACTTGTATTTATTTTTTTTTGTTTTTCTTTTTTTTTCTCTCCAACAGAGAGAGAGAAAGAAAAAAAAAACGGTAAAAAAAATAAAGCACACAAAAAGGGGAAAAGATAGCACAAAGTGGAAAAATTTATTATGATCCCCGTATTTGTGGTCCTTCCAATAAGAATGCAACACTCGTATTTATTTTTTTTGTTTTTCTTTTTTTCTCTCTCCAACAGAGAGAGAAAGAAAAAAAAAACGGTAAAAAAAAATAAAGCACACAAAAAGGGGAAAAGATAGCACAAAGTGGAAAAATTTATTATGATTCCCGTATTTGTGGTCCTTCCAATAAGAATGCAACACTTGTATTTATTTTTTCTTTTTTTTTTCTCTCTCCAATAGAGAGATAGAAAGAAAAACAAAGGAAAAGAAATGGTACAGAAAAAATAAAGAACACAAAAAAGGGAAAAAGATAGCACAAATTGGAAAAATTTATTATGATCCCCGTATTTGTGGTCCTTCCAATAAGAATGCAACACTTGTATTTATTTTCTTTTTTCTTTTTTTCTCTCTATAATAGAGAGAAAGAAAAAAAAATGGTATAGAAAAAATAAAGCACACAAAAAGGGAAAAAGATATTACAAAGTGGAAAAATTTATTACGATCCCCGTATTAGTGGTGCTTCAAATAAGAATGCAACATTTGTATTTAATTTTTCTTTTTCTTTTTTTTCTTTTTTTTTCTCTCCCATAGAGAGAGAAAGAAAAAAAAGAAATGGTACAGAAAAGGAGGAAAAGATAGCACAAAGAGGAAATTTGGAAAAATTTATTAAAATTATTATGATCCTCGTATTTGTGGTCCTTCCAATAAGAATGCAACACTTGTATTTATTTTTTATTTTTCTTTTTTTCTCTCTCCAATACAGAAAGAAAGAAAAAAAAAGAAATGGTACAGAAAAAATAAAGCACACAAAAAGGAGAAAAGATAGCATAAAGTGGAAAAATTTATGATGATCCCCATATTTGTGGTCCTTCCAATAAGAATGCAACACTTGTATTTATTTATTTTTTTTATTTTTTTTCTCTCCAATAGAGAGATAGAAAGAAAAGAAAAGAAAAGAAATGGTACCGAAAAAATAAAAACACAAAAAAAGTGGAAAATATAGCACAAAGTGGAAAAATTTGTTATGATTCTCGTATTTGTGGTCCTTCCAATAAGAATGCAACACTTGTATTTATTTTCTTTTTTCTTTTTTTCTCTCTATAATAGAGAGAAAGAAAAAAAAAGAAATGGTACAGAAAAAATAAAGCACACAAAAAGGGAAAAAGATATTACAAAGTGAAAAAATTTATTACGATCCCCGTATTAGTGGTGCTTCAAATAAGAATGCAACATTTGTATTTAATTTTTCTTTTTCTTTTTTTTCTTTTTTTTTCTCTCCCATAGAGAGAGAAAGAAAAAAAAAAAGAAATGGTACAGAAAAAATAAAGTACACAAAAAGGGGAAAAGATAGCACAAAGTGGAAAAATTTATTATGATCCCCGTATTTGTGGTCCTTCCAATAAGAATGCAACACTTGTATTTTTTTTTTTTTTTTTTATTTTTTTATATAGCCAATAGAGAGAAAAAGAAAAAAAAGAAATGTTAGAAAAAATAAAGCACACAAAAAGGGGAAAAGATAGCACAAAGTGGAAAAATTTATTATGATCCCCGTATTTGTGGTCCTTCCAATAAGAATGCAACACTTTTATTTATTTATTTTTCTTTTTTTCATTCTCCAATAGAGAGAAAGAAAAAAAAAGAAATGGTACAAAAAAAATAAAGCACACAAAAAGGGTAAAATATAGCACAAAGTGGAAAAATTTATTATGATTCCCGTAATTGTGGTCCTTCCAATAAGAATACAACACTTGTATTTTTTTATTTTTTATTTTTTATTTTTATATTTTTTTCTCTCTCCAATAGAGAGAGAAAGAAAAAAATGGTAAAAAATAATAAAGCACACAAAAAGGGAAAAAGATAGCACAAAGTGGAAAAATTTATTATGATCCCCGTATTTGTGGTCCTTCCAATAAGAATGCAACACTTGTATTTATTTATTTTTTATTTTTTTTCTCTCTAATAGAGAGAGAAAGAAAAGAAAAGAAAATTATGGGATAAATAAATAAAAACACACAAAAAGGGGAAAATATAGCACAAAGTGGAAAAATTTATTATGATTCCCGTAATTGTGGTCCTTCCATTAAGAATACAACACTTGTATTTATTTTTTCTTTTTCTTTTTTTTTCTCTCTCCAATAGAGAGAAAGAAAAAACAAAGGAAAAGAAATGGTACAGAAAAAATAAAGAACACAAAAAAGGGAAAAAGATAGCACAAATTGGAAAAATTTATTATGATCCCCGTATTTGTGGACCTTCCAATAAGAATGCAACACTTGTATTTATTTTTTTTGTTTTTCTTTTTTTCTCTCTCTCCAATAGAGAGAGAAAGAAAAAAAAATGTTACAAAAAAATAAAGCACACAAAAAGGGGAAAAGATAGCACAAAGTGGAAAAATTTATTATGATCCCCGTATTTGTGGTCCTTCCAATAAGAATGCAACACTTGTATTTATTTTTTTTGTTTTTCTTTTTTCTCTCTCACCAATAGAGAGAAAAAGAAAAAAAAAATGGTAAAAAAAAATAAAGAACACAAAAGGGGGAAAAGATAGCACAAAGTGGAAAAATTTATTATGATTCCCGTATTTGTGGTCCTTCCAATAAGAATGCAACACTTGTATTTATTTTTTCTTTTTTTTTTCTCTCTCCAATAGAGAGATAGAAAGAAAAACAAAGGAAAAGAAATGGTACAGAAAAAATAAAGAACACAAAAAAGGGAAAAAGATAGCACAAATTGGAAAAATTTATTATGATCCCCGTATTTGTGGTCCTTCCAATAAGAATGCAACACTTGTATTTATTTTCTTTGTTTTTCTTTTTTTCTCTCTCCAACAGAGAGAGAAAGAAAAAAAAAATGGTATAGAAAAAATAAAGCACACAAAAAGGGAAAAAGATATTACAAAGTGGAAAAATTTATTACGATCCCCGTATTAGTGGTGCTTCAAATAAGAATGCAACATTTGTATTTAATTTTTCTTTTTCTTTTTTTTTTTTTTTTCTCTCCAATAAAGAGAGAAAGAAAAAAAAAGAAATGGTACAGAAAAATAAAGCACACAAGAAGGGGAAAAGATAGCACAAAGTGGAAATTTGGAAAAATTTATTAAAATTATTATGATCCTCGTATTTGTGGTCCTTCCAATAAGAATGCAACACTTGTATTTATTTTTTCTTTTTTTCTCTCTCCAATACAGAGAGAAAGAAAAAAAAAGAAATGGTACAGAAAAAATAAAGCACACAAAAAGGAGAAAAGATAGCACAAAGTGGAAAAATTTATTATGATCCCCGTATTTGTGGTCCTTCCAATAAGAATGCAACACTTGTATTTTTTTTTTTTTTTTTATTTTTTCAATAGAGAGAGAGAAAGAAAAGAAAAAAAAAGAAATGGTACCGAAAAAATAAAAACACAAAAAAGTGGAAAATAAAGCACAAAGTGGAAAAATTTATTATGATTCTCGTATTTGTGGTCCTTCCAATAAGAATGCAACACTTGTATTTTTTTTTTTTTTTTTTTTATTTTTTTCTCTGTCAAATTTTTTAGAAAAAGAAAAAAAAGAAATGGTACAGAAAAAATAAAGCACACAAAAAGGGGAAAAGATAGCACAAAGTGGAAAAATTTATTATGATCCCCGTATTTGTGGTCCTTCCAATAAGAATGCAACACTTTTATTTATTTATTTTTTTTTTTTTCTCAAATACAGAGAAAGAAAAGAAAAGAAAAGAAATGGTATAAAAAAATAAAAACACACAAAAAGGGGAAAATATAGCACAAAGTGGAAAAATATATTATGATTCCCGTAATTGTGGTCCTTCCAATAAGAATACAACACTTGTATTTTTTTATTTTTTATTTTTTATTTTTTTATTTTTTTCTCTCCTGTAGAGAGAGAAAGAAAAAAAATGGTAAAAAAAATAAAGCACACAAAAAGGGAAAAAGATAGCACAAAGTGGAAAAATTTATTATTATCCCCGTATTTGTGGTCCTTCCAATAAGAATGCAACACTTGTATTTATTTATTTTTTATTTTTTTTTCTCCAATAGAGAGAGAGAAAGAAAAGAAAAGAAAAGAAACGTTACAGAAAAAATAAAGACAAACAAAAAGGGAAAAATATAGCACAAAGTGGAAAAATTTATTATGATTCCCGTAATTGTGGTCCTTCCATTAAGAATACAACACTTGTATTTATTTTTCCTTTTATTTTTTTTATTTTTTTTTCTCTCCAATAGAGAGAGAAAGAAAAAAAAAAAAAGAAATGGTACATAAAAAATAAAGCACACAAAAAGGGGTAAAAAAGCACAAAGTGGAAAAATTTATTAAAACTTATTATGATCCTCGTATTTGTGGTCCTTCCAATAAGAATGCATCACTTGTATTTATTTTTTTATTTTTCTTTTTTTCTCTCTCCTATAGAGAGATAAAGAAAAAAAATGGTAAAAAAAAATAAGCACACAAAAAGGGGAAAAGATAGCACAAAGTGAAAAAATTTATTATGATCCCCGTATTTGTGGTCCTTCCAATAAGAATGCAACACTTGTATTTATTTTTTTTGTTTTTCTTTTTTTCTCTCTCCAACAGAGAGTGATATAAAGAAAAAAAAATTGGTAAAAAAAATAAAGCACACAAAAAGGGGAAAAGATAGCACAAAGTGGAAAAATTTATTATGATCCCCGTATTTGTGGTCCTTCCAATAAGAATGCAACACACTGTATTTTTTTATTTTTATTTTTTTTTTCTCTCTCCAATAGAGAGAGAAAAAAAATTTGTAAAAAAAAATAAAGCACACAAAAAGGGGAAAAGATAGCACAAAGTGGAAAAATTTATTATGATCCCCGTATTTGTGGTCCTTCCAATAATAATGCAACACTTGTATTTTTTTATTTTTTTTTTTTTTTTTTTTTTTTTTTTTTTTTTTTTTTTTTTTTTTTTTTTTTTTTTCCCATAGAGAGAGAGAAAGAAAAGAAAAGAAAAGAAACGGTACAGAAAAAATAAAAACACACAAAAAGGGGAAAATATAGCACAAAGTGGAAAAATTTATTATGATCCCCGTATTTGTGGTCCTTCCAATAAGAATGCAACACTTGTATTTATTTATTTTTTATTTTTTTTCTCTTCAATAGAGAGAGAAAGAAAAGAAAAGAAAAGAAATGGTATAGAAAAATAAAAACACACAAAAAGGGAAAAATATAGCACAAAGTGGAAAAATTTATTATGATTCCCGTAATTGTGGTCCTTCCATTAAGAATACAACACTTGTATTTATTTTTTCTTTATATTTTTTTTATTTTTTTCTCTCTCCAATAGAGAGAGAAAGAAAAAAAAAAGAAAAGAAATGGTACATAAAAAATAAAGCACACAAAAAGGGGTAAAAAAGCACAAAGTGGAAAAATTTATTAAAACTTATTATGATCCTCGTATTTGTGGTCCTTCCAATAAGAATGCATCACTTGTATTTATTTTTTCTTTTCTTTTTTTTTCTCTCTCCTATAGAGAGATAAAGAAAAAAAATGGTAAAAAAAAATAAGCACACAAAAAGGGGAAAAGATAGCACAAAGTGAAAAAATTTATTATGATCCCCGTATTTGTGGTCCTTCCAATAAGAATGCAACACTTGTATTTATTTTTTTTGTTTTTCTTTTTTTCTCTCTCCAACAGAGAGAGAGAAAGAAAAAAAAACGGTAAAAAAAATAAAGCACACAAAAAGGGGAAAAGATAGCACAAAGTGGAAAAATTTATTATGATCCCCGTATTTGTGGTCCTTCCAATAAGAATGCAACACTTGTATTTTTTTATTTTCTATTTTTTTATTTTTTTATTTTTTCTCTCTCCAATAGAGAGAGAAAGAAAAAAAATGGTAAAAAAAAATTAAGCACACAAAAAGGGAAAAAGATAGCACAAAGTGGAAAAATTTATTATGATCCCCGTAATTGTGGTCCTTCCAATAAGAATGCAACACTTGTATTTTTTTGTTTTTTATTTTTTTATTTTTTTATTTTTTTCACTCTCTAATAGAGAGAGAAAGAAAAGAAATGGTACAGAAAAAATAAAAACACACAAAAAGGGGAAAATATAGCACAAAGTGGAAAAATTTATTATGATCCCCGTATTTGTGGTCCTTCCAATAAGAATGCAACACTTGTATTTATTTATTTTTTATTTTTTTTTTTTTTATCACTCCATAGAGAGAGAAAGAAAAGAAAAGAAAAGAAATGGTATAGAAAAATAAAAACACACAAAAAAGGATAAATATAGCACAAAGTGGAAAATTTATTATGATTCTCGTAATTGTGGTCCTTCCATTAAGAATACAACACTTGTATTTATTTTTTCTTTTTATTTTTTTTATTTTTTCTCTCTCCAATAGAGAGAAAGAAAAAAAAAAAAAAAAGAAATGGTACATAAAAAATAAAGCACACAAAAAGGGGTAAAAAAGCACAAAGTGGAAAAATTTATTAAAACTTATTATGATCCTCGTATTTGTGGTCCTTCCAATAAGAATGCATCACTTGTATTTATTTTTTTCTTTTTCTTTCTTTCTCTCTCCTATAGAGAGATAAAGAAAAAAAATGGTAAAAAAAAATAAGCACACAAAAAGGGGAAAAGATAGCACAAAGTGAAAAAATTTATTATGATCCCCGTATTTGTGGTCCTTCCAATAAGAATGCAACACTTGTATTTATTTTTTTTGTTTTTCTTTTTTTCTCTCCAATAAGAGATGCAACACTTGTTATTTTTTTTTTTTTGTATTTTTTTTTTTTTCTCTCTCCAACAGAGAGAGAAAGAAAAAAAAACGGTAAAAAAAATAAAGCACACAAAAAGGGGAAAAGATAGCACAAAGTGGAAAAATTTATTATGATCCCCGTATTTGTGGTCCTTCCAATAAGAATGCAACACTTGTATTTTTTTATTTTCTATTTTTTTATTTTTTTATTTTTTTCTCTCTCCAATAGAGAGAGAAAGAAAAAAATGGTAAAAAAAAATTAAGCACACAAAAAGGGAAAAAGATAGCACAAAGTGGAAAAATTTATTATGATCCCCGTAATTGTGGTCCTTCCAATAAGAATGCAACACTTGTATTTTTTTGTTTTTTATTTTTTTATTTTTTTATTTTTTTCTCTCTCCAATAGAGAGAGAGAAAGAAAAGAAAAGAAAAGAAATGGTACAGAAAAAATAAAAACACACAAAAAGGGGAAAATATAGCACAAAGTGGAAAATTTATTATGATCCCCGTATTTGTGGTCCTTCCAATAAGAATGCAACACTTGTATTTATTTATTTTTTATTTTTTTTCTCTTCAATAGAGAGAGAGAAAGAAAAGAAAAGAAAAGAAATGGTATAGAAAAATAAAAACACACAAAAAGGGAAAAATATAGCACAAAGTGGAAAAATTTATTATGATTCCCGTAATTGTGGTCCTTCCATTAAGAATACAACACTTGTATTTATTTTTTCTTTTTATTTTTTTTATTTTTTTCTCTCTCCAATAGAGAGAGAAAGAAAAAAAAAAGAAAAGAAATGGTACATAAAAAATAAAGCACACAAAAAGGGGTAAAAAAGCACAAAGTGGAAAAATTTATTAAAACTTATTATGATCCTC
>NW_026896778.1:0-106245 GCF_033153095.1 Gastrolobium bilobum | reverse complement strand
TCAGTAATGACGCGACTAAATCTCAACGTAAAAAACATCTAAAATCAGTAATGACAGTACGCGATCATGCTCGCCCTTCTACTTCTCGCAATCAGAGGCAGGCCATAACTTTTGACGATGATGACTATGGCGACATCATTCCAGACCATGATGACCCACTGGTAATCTCAGCCTATATGGCTAATCTCCAGGTAAAACGTATTATGATTGATAATGGTAGTTCTGCTGATATTATTTTCTGGGATGCTTTTCGCGCGATGCACATCCCTAAGGAACATCTAGTTCGTGGATGTTCGAATTTAATTGGCTTCGCTGGAGAATGCGTACAACCCAAAGGCACCATTGAGATGTGGGTAACCTTTGGAATCATGCCACAGGCTCGTACTATCAAAGTACGATTTTATGTCAGTGAATATGCCTCTGCATACAACGTTATTTTAGGAAGACCAACTATTGCCGCGTTAAAGGCAATCATTTCTATGCCCCACCTTTTACTCAAATTTCGTGACATGTCTGGCACGGTAGTTGCCATCAGGGGCGACCAGAAGACAGCGTGCAGCTGTTTTAACACCAGTTTACGAGCGAAAACTCCAATACAACTGGATGACAAAGCCAAAGCATCAGTCTATATGACCGATCTTAATATGCGCGAAGATCTGCGCGATACACGTCCTCAACCTGATGGTGAGTTGGAAAATCTCCAAGTTGGACCACTACCCAAAAACGTTACCAAGATTGAACGACATCTACCAGAAGTAGAAAAAAGTGCGCTGGTGGCAGTGCTGCTAAAGAACATGGACCTATCTGCATGGATAGCGGCTGACATGCCAGGCATAGACCCAGACATTATATGTCGCCATTTAACCTTAGATCCAAAGGCTAAACCTATCGCGTAGAATAAGCGCAAAATATCCCCGGAAAACCAACAGGTTGTTGAAACTGAAGTAGCAAAACTGCTTGATACAGGAGTGATTAGAGAAATCACTTATTCTACTTGGCTTTCTAACGTCGTGTTAGTCAAAAAAGCCAACGAGAAGTGGCGCATGTGTACAGATTATACAGACCTTAACAAATACTGCCCAATGGACTTTTATCCTCTTCCCACCATTGACAAATTGGTTGATAACTCCGCGGGGTACCAGATTCTATCCTTTATGGATGCATATTCAGGCTACAACCAGATCCCGATGTTCAAACCAGACGAGGAAGCTACAACTTTTATCACTGAGAAAGCTACTTATTGTTATAATATGATGTCGTTTGGTCTTAAGAACGCTGGTGCCACATATCAACAGATGATGAATAAAGTTTTTAGCCAACAGATTGGTCAAATGCTTGAAGTATACATTGACGACATGATCATCAAAACAATGACTACTTCACAACATCCTCATGATTTGGAGCAGGTATTTCAACAATTACGCAAATATAGGTTACGTCTTAACCCAGCCAAATGCGCGTTTAGAGTACCTGCCGAAAAATTTCTAGGATTCATGCTAACACATCGCGGGATAGAGGCTAATCCTGATAAATGCAAAGCCGTACTCAACATGACAAGCCCGCGTAACATAAAGGAAATACAACAATTAACTGGAAGAATCACTGCCTTAACTCGGTTCCTTCCTGCCTCAGCACAGAAATCGCTACAAATGTTTAAGCTATTGCGCAAACAAACAGACTTTAACTGGACTCCTGAGTGCGAAACAGGATTCACGACCATCAAAGAACACTTGGCTAAACCACCAGTCTTGGTCAAGCCTCAACCAGATGAACCTCTGGTTCTTTACCTCTCAGTCAGCAACAAGGCCATAAGCGATGTCTTATTGCGCGAAGATTCCCAGGAACAACAGCCAATCTACTTTGTCAGCAAAGCACTCCAAGGACCAGAACTACGTTATCAACAGAGAGAAAAAGTAGCTTTCGCGCTTATTTTAACATCGCGACGTTCACGCCATTATTTTCGGGGGCACACCATCAAGGTTCGAACAAACCAGCCCCTTCGGCAGGTGCTGAGACAACCTGATTTGGCTGGTCACATGATTTCATGGTGAATAGAGTTATCTGAATACGACATCATGTACGAATTGCGTCAAACAATCAAAGCTCAGGTATTAGCTGATTTCCTCGTCGAAATGACACACCTACATCAGGCTGAGGTAACTGAGGATTGGATTATTTTTGTCGATGGATCTTCCAATGTCAAAGGAAGCGGTGCAGGAGTCATCATGGAAAACCCTCAAGGTATAACAATGGAGCATTCTATCCACTTTGGATTTAAAGCCTCAAACAACCAAGCCGAGTATGAAGCGGTCCTCGCAGGACTCACAATGGCAAAGGACTTGGGGGCCACTAGAATAATCCTCAAGAACGATTCGCAGTTGATGGTTGCACAAGTACAAGAGAGTTACCAGGCAAAAGAAACGTTAATGATAAAATATCTCGAAAAGGTGAGATTACTGCTAACAGATTTTCAAAGCTTCATAATGAAGCACATCCTTAGAGAACAAAATTCGCGGGCCGATATTTTGTTTAAATAAGCCAGCACAAAGGGACCAGGAAATAATAGACCAGTCATCCAGCAAAGCGTCCCTAATCCCAGCATCATAATGGTTGTAACTAAACGAAAAGCTCATCCATCCCAAAGCGCGCAATCTATGGTCGAGGATGATACCATGCCACTGGACGATAAAGAAACTTGGATGACACGAATTTGGAACTACTTGTATAACGGAGAGACACCACAAGAACCGCGTGCAGCAAAAAAGCTAGCACGCAAGGCTTCATTCTATACTATCATCAATGAACAGCTGTACAAGAAAGGATTTTCTTCTCCAATGCTCAAATGCCTGGATCCCCAACAAACTCAATATGTAATCTCCGAGGTTCATGAGGGGATTGGCGGACTTCACATGGGAGGTAAATCCTTGTCTAGAAAACTGCTTCGAGTGGGTTATTTCTAGCCCACTATGGAAGAAGATTCCAAAAAACTTGTGCGGCATTGTGTCTAATTGGCTCTAGGCCAAGTGAGAGCTTGTTAGTATATGGATGTCCTAGAGACAATCTTTTAATTAGATTAGGACATATGTGGACCTTTGTATTGTCGCAAATAAATAAAAGCACTATTTATCCTTTTTCATATTTTGTCTCAATATTACTGTTAATATTTTATATGAGTTATTGGATAAACCCCTTGGAATAAAATAGGTATCTCTTGAGTATCTGTGATGAGATCACGATCATGAGGATTCAAGGATACTGGATATTTATTCCTAATTTTATGTTCCTAGTCTAGAGACACTGAGAATGGGGATCAGTGATCTCGGGTAAGACTAGCACGACTTATCTACTTGTATTCGGATGCAAGGTAAAGACCTCATGAGCTACAGATATAGAGATGTCTTAGCTAAAGTCGTGGGTGGATCTATAAGGGTATAGCTCGCACCGAACAGACCCACAAAAGAGACTCTATGAGGAAATCTCACAGAGAGTATCATTAGAGTAGTCTCTTTATATTTGGGTATGTCTTTCCTTAGACCAGAAGTTATCACCTAGACTGTGTTCTAGAAGGCATGCTTTGACTATATACCTCGTCTGCCTGAAACATGGAGACTCATAGGTATACTGTTGGGCTTGTCCTAAAAGAGCACAGGGCTAGGGTGATAAGCTGAAGGAATTCGTTAAATCTCTGTGAGAGATTAGGTTATCTGTAAACCGGAGAAATCAGGATGACATTTACAGGGACTCGGGAGTCTATGCATAGTAAAAGAGATCATGAGATGATCTGCCTTTAGAGTCAATAAATTGAAGATTCCCTATTTCGAATAAAGCTTACCCTGAACCGCAAGGGTTGATACGCTTCCTTACCCTAGGTTTTATGGGGAGGTAACCGAGACGAAAAGAAATACACACGGCAACCAAATATGTGTAATAGGATGATCAAGTCATTAATCTAACTAGCTCTGGGGCAACAAAGCATTGCTAGTGCTCTGTGTTGTCATTAATTGGGTTATGGGCTTGTTGGGCCCGAGCCCATTTATGTCAGTGGCTATGTTGGACCTAATGGATCACACACTAACACCTTAATGTAATGATGATATAGCATTAAAGGTATTGCGCCTAATAATGGTTGTTAGCCCAAGATGAAGTTTGGAAGCCCACCTAAGAGGGAGAGAGCGCATGGTATTGTTAATGGGCTTGGATGGTCCAAGACATTACTAATTAATTTAATTAGTTAAATTAATTATCAAATATTTAAATTTTGAATTTGAAATTTGAATTTTGAAATTTGAATTTGAATTTTGAAATTCGAATTTTGAATTGGAAATTTGAAATTTGAATTTTGAAATTTGAAATTTGAATTTTGAATTTGAATTTTGAATTTTGAATTTTGAATTTGAAATTTGAATTTGAATTTGAAATTTGAATTTGAATTTCGAATTTAAATGTTTGAACATTTGAATTTAAATGTTTGAATTCGAATTTGAATTGGCTATGAAAAGTTGTTTCATAACAAAAGGATAAGATGAGATCTTGTTGGAACAAATCCCTTGTATCAAGAGAAGATCTAAGGAGATCTCCAAGGGCTGATTTTGGGCGCCATTTTGGTGGGAGATGATTGTCATCTTGTCAAACCAACAAGCTCCAATCAGATTTGGTTGTTGAGAGAATCAATGAGCTAGTTGGTTCAAACTTGAATGCAACAGCTCAAATGTATCTGGACCCTTTTTGGGCTGAATAGGGGCGCATGAATTGGTGGTCATATGATGACCATTTGTTCAGAATTTTGACTAGATAAAAACCTAGTCTTATGAGGATTCAAAGGGGAGGTTGTTGGGATTTTTGAATGGCAACAACTCCACCTTTGTCTCACTCACTTGTGCGCCACTTTCATTATAAGTAAAGTAAAAATTCTGATTTGATACACTAATTCTCTCCCTCTCTTGTGCGCCTAGTTGGTGAGTTCCTCCTTAAGATTTTTCAAAAGAACCTAGCCAATTCTTCTATACACCATTCCCACTCTTGTGAAGTTTTCATACTGGAGACTTCACTCTTCTAAACACATATACCTAGCCTCCTTCTTCACCTATTGAGCGCATAGCAAGCCTCTCTGTGGTGGTCAATTGGTGGCTTTCAAGAAAGTGTTCTTGCTTCTTGACGTGGGTGGTGTGGATCAACGTTAGAGGGTTTGAACCCTTCAAACCTAACACTGATCGTCTTTGAGTTTTGAACTCACAAACAAAGGTAACATCACATGCCTTAAAGCATGATTCTTGATTGCATGTGTAATTCCGCATATGAAAAATTTTGTTTTTCCCTCTCACATGCTATGGCCTTCAAGGCAATTTTACTTTCACAACTCTAGTAACATAACTCCACAATGGTCTGTTGAAGTTTTCAACTTCAGTGTTCACAACTTGTACATTGGATTGTATTGAACTATTGTTTTCATTTATGTTTGACTCCATCCTATTAAATTCAAAACAGAATTTACAAATAAATTAAAAATAATAATTTACAAACAGATTAAAAACAACATAAACAACATAATAAAATATATTACATTAAAATCAAAAAATATAATTTACAAACATAATCATATTAAAAAAACAGAATCATATTTAATAATAGAAAATATAAAATCATGTTAAAAAGAAAAATTAAAAGCAGCAAATATAAAAAAGGCACACAAAAGACAAATATAAAGAAATATAGAATCATATTAAAATTAAAAATTAAAAATAAAATCATATAAAATAAAATAATGGCAGTTTATATAAAGTAAAAAATAAAAGCAAAAAATACAAAAATAAACGATCAGAAAATAAAACAAAAAAATGGAAGAAGCAAATCATATAAAACAAAACAACAGCAAAGCAACATATTTATATAAAGCAAAAAAATAAAAGAAGCAACTATAAAAAAATGAAACGCAACTGCAAAATAAAACGCACGGAAACGAGCGAGAGTTCAACAGAGATGGCAGACGATTAGAAAAAATGGAAGAAGGAGCGAGATGGCAGACGAAGAGATTAGAAAAACTGACCGGAAGTCCAACAGAGATGGAAGAAGGAGCGAGATGGCAGAGACGAGACCAGCAGCTACGACGACCAGCAGAGGCAACGAGCAGCAGACAAGAGCGACGACGAGAGGATGACACAGATTTCAGATGAGTTTCAGAAGATGATATTTGAGTTTATTCTAGTTTTAGGGCTTTTTTTAAGCCAAAATCTTCGCCCTTTATTTTTTAAAATTTTACAAGTTAACCATTTGACCGAATTAGATTTTTTTGACTTTTTTGATACGTGATATAACCTCTGGAACGCGTCTGCAGATAAAACGCGTATCAGATAGGTGAAATTTTTTTTTTGCCATATATGTGCTTCATAGATGTCATCCATATATAAATAGAAGGTGCACCATATATAAAACTAAAAAATGCACCATATCACACACATACTTTAATTATTTAGTGTAGGAGATATGATATGTTTAGCTAAGATATTAGTAGATTAGTGTTACGGTATCAGTATAAAAGAATTAAAGGCATAGTACTGTCATTAGCCCTTTAGTACAAGTAGTGGAGTATCAGTTACTTGTAGTTAGACTTTGTCAATTAGCCATTAGGCCAAGTAGTGGGGTATATGTTATTAAGGGTTGGCCTCAAGTGTAAGTCATGGATTACGTGTCGTGGTGTTGAATTCTGTTAGAGTCTTGGAGCAAACGTGGCATATAAGCTGGATAGGTGTCCTTGTATGAAATCAACTTGAATATACAGAACTATTTCCTTTCATTTTGTTCTCTTATTGTTCTTCTCCAATTACCTCTCTTCCTTGAGATTCCATTGTAGGATCCGCAATGCTAACATTGGTGCTTTCATCTTGATGAGCTCATCTTCGTTCTTCAAGATGCAGGATGGAATTGCAACACCTTCCATTACAACACTATTCGAAAATCTTGCTGTATCCATTACAAATTTGGCAAAGTTTAGCACTGAGATGCACGCTGACTTTGCAAGAATCAGGACCGAGTTGCGCATCGATTTCACTAAGAATGGGGCCAATTTCACAAAAGCTAGTTCCATAGCTCCTCTCCTTGTAACAACTCCTTCAATTTCACAGACCCCAAGGCCTAAAGGTCAGCGCTGCAAGGGTTCGGGGAACAAGCATCCCTTGCCGAGGAAGGAAGTGAACCAGTCTCATTCGAAAGTGTGCATTTCGATGACGAAAGGTGGTGCACAGGTTTTGCAGAAGATGATGAAACCCAAATTTGGGGGCTCTTCAACGTTTCCTTGTTTTTCAATCTTGCCAAAAATGGGTATGCCAGACACATGTTTGGGGAAATTCTTCAAGACCCATTTTCAAAATTTTCTCTTCAAGAATTTGTTTCATTTTGCCTTCTGTATTTTATCTTCCATTTTTCTTGGGACCCAGGGGGATTCATACATTTTCTTGCTCCATCGTCTTTGGGGACAAATAAAGGTGCAAAACATTGTAACTCTGTTGCTGTTGTTTTGTGTAATCAAAAAACTTGGGCTGTTGAATATTGGCTTGCCATCTCTTCTCACTCACACAATGATCCGGTTGCCAGTCTTGCGTCTTCTGATGTGTGGGAGGCTATTTTAACTATTGTTGGGAAGACATCATCCCTCCACAGGCAGCTTCAGCAAGCTCAAGTGGTGAATTTTTCTGATGTGTTGGAGGCTATTTTGACTCTTGCAGCCATAAAGACTTCCCTACAACCAACAAAATCAGGTTTAGCTTATGCAGCTATCTCTATTTTCAAACTGACTTGTGACCAACTCAGCATACTGAAAGCTAAGTCCAAAGAACATGGCACCACAATCACCTATAGCACTTATGAGATGTTGGCTGGTCACTTGTGGAAAAGGGTATGCAAGCGCAAGAGTGATGTTACTGTCATTAGCCCCAATTCACTCTCTGAGGGTGAAGGTTTTGTCTTTGGCTTCCCAACAAGATTTGGAATGATGGCTGCTCAATTTAAAGCTTTTTTGGATGCAACTGGGGGTTTATGGAAAACTCAACAGCTTGCAGGAAAGCCTGCTGGAATCTTCTACAGCACCAGTTCCCAAGGTGGTGGACAAGAGATTGCAGCGCTTACTGCTATAACTCAGTTAGTTCATCATGGTATGTTATTTGTTCCAATTGGATATACATTCGGTGCTGGAGTGTTCGAGATGGAGGAACTGAAAGGTGGAAGTCCATATGGTGCGGGAACTTATGCTGGTGATGGATCAAGACAACCAACTAAGCTTGAGTTGGAGCAGGCATTCCATCAAAGGAACCATATCGCAACCATCACAAGGTCAAGAACTACACTGCAAGTGCAAATGAAGCACCCAGAGGAGCATCAAGTGAATTCTAGTATGCCTCTTCAGATATCCACAAAATGTAGAAGAAAGGGTAGAAGAAGAAACCAATGCAAGATAGAGAAATTACAAGAAACAGAACCTGACTCACAACTGGGTTCCTCTGCTACTTGCAAGAGTCTTGTGTTTCATCGCAGGCCTGGCCATGGCCAGCTTGGGACTAAGTGTCTCATATCAGTATCTGACTTGAGCCATTACAATGTTAAAATAAAACCTAAAGTCACTTCTCGTAAAACAAGCAAGGCTATTATAGCAGAGTTGGTGAGGCTTCACAAGAACACTGACTTGGCCACGAAGCTCCTGTGTACGATGGAGGAAGAAATCTTTACATTGCTGGTTTACTTCCTTTTACATTCCAAGAGTTCAATGTAATTTTGAGCGAAGATGATGATGTTACTGGTTGTACTAGGGAAAGAGAATTAAAGGTGGGAATCAAGTTTGCAACTCGTGATAGCATGCATCAACTACGTGAGCTTCTTAGTGGGAAACAAGTTGACACCCCACAAGAAGTGCTTAGTGTCTTCGACATTGTGTTAAGGGAGCTTGTTGCTCAAAGTTATGTATCAATTGGGAGATTTCTCTATTATCCGGATGTAAGAAAACCACAGCAACTAGGTGGTGGCCTTGACTCATGGCATGGTTTCTACCAGAGTATAAGGCCTACTCAGATGGGATTTGGACATGCTTTTGGAATTCTAACAATGGTGGTTGTAGGGATGGTGCTTTCAGAATTAGAAATCTACAGCTTCCTATTAGCCCTTCAGAACTGCATGAGTTTGAGTTGCAACCTCCCCTCCCACAGGTTACTTTGGCAATGTGATCTTCACGACCACACCTATAGCTATAGCAGAAAAATATGCAGTCTATATAAAAGTATTTCTACTCTCTTTTTATTTCATTGGACCTTGAGGACAAGGTCTATTTTTGAGGTGAAGGCAATGTTACGATATCAGTATAAGAGAATTAAAGGCATAGTACTGTCATTAGCCCTTTAGTACAAGTAGTGGAGTATCGGTTACTTGTAGTTGGACTTTGTCAATTAGCCATTAGGCCAAGTAGTGGGGTATCTGTTATTAAGGGTTGGCCTCAAGTGTGAGTCATGGATTACGTGTCGTGGTGTTGAATTCTGTTAGAGTCTTGGAGAGAACGTGGCATATAAGTTGGATAGGTGTCCTTGTATGAAATCAACTTGAATATACAGAACTATTTCCTTTCGTTTTTTTCTCTGATTGTTCTTCTCAAATTATCTTGTTCTTCCTTGAGATTCCATTGTAGGATCCGCAATCCTAACAATTAGGTGGACAGGATAGGATAAGGGTAGAATATGATATGGGTCTGATAAGGGTAGGCTATGATATGGGGCTGATAAGCCTATATCATGTTTTGTGTTTCATGAGCACCTGATTAGCAATCTGATAAGATTATGTAGAAGGAAAAAGGAAAAACAAAAAACAAAATATAATGCAATAAATACAAATATATTGGGTAGCGTGGGGATATATTGGGTATCCAATATTGATATCCTATCCTGTTGAATTCTAACCCAGCTCCCCCATAGGATAAGAAATCATGTATTGGATAGGATAAAATGAGACAATAGGATAAGCTAATCATATCCTATTGACCCACCAAACAAGAGATAAAAGTAGGATATGATAAATTATCTTATCCTATCTTCTTTATCAGGTGCTCCAAACAGGTCCTTGGGGTATATATATATATAGGGAAAAATGTGTATCATTTTGAAAGATGTAAAGTTGTGTCATTTTAAGTGACAGAAAGAGATAGATAAAGGAGGAAAGAGAGTGAACAAAAAAATATAAAGGTGTGGATCCCACCTCTTTGTGAGAGTGAAATGACATAAGTTATATCATTTAAAAAGACAAATATTTTTCTCATATATATATATATATCAGAAAAATATTTTTGCAGTTACTGCAGATAAGTTATCTGCATTTACTCCCAAAACGACGTCGTTTTGGGATTGAAATATTAAAAAATTATAATTATAAAGACTATAATAACCCTGAAATAATTTAAAATTACAAAAATATCATGATTTTTGCCCCAAAATGACTTCGTATTGGGCTTACTGCAAATAACTTTATCTGCAGTAATTGCAGAAAAAACGAACCCTATATATATTTATTGTTCCGGGTTCATAACATGGGCCTAGTTAAGCATATTTGAGGCCCATAACCAAAGGAGCTCACAAAACTAAGGCTCGTGCCCAGATAATGTCAACCGGCTTGGCATTAATAACTATACCCGGAAGATGGCCCAAGCCTATGTTTTAGTGGCACACGTACACCATGCCATGATCTTAATAATGACATCACTGTTAACTACCCATTGTGATTATAACCGCTAACAAGACTATATATAACGATGCTAAACAAGTAAAGGAGGACAGATTACATACAAGAGATTAACCTTTTAATGGTCATACTGAATATATATATATATATATATATATATATATATATATATATATATTGTTAGTGTATTAGGTGAAAAATAAAAGATGAATTTATACTATAAATTTACATAAACTTTGTTTTTAAATTTTTTATCATGTTATTAAGTATAAAATAAACTTCTGTTCTATCCCACCAACATGTTTTAACTCAACCTACATAAGTGTGTGCTAAATAGGTTTGATCTGCTATGGGGCTGATCAACCCGCTGGGCTTTTTTCTTTTTCTTTTTCTTTTCTTTTTAAAAACAAGTAAATTGTTGGGACAAATCATATCATGGCTGCTTGGGGAGGTTCTTGATGAACCAGACAATGGGGAAGAGTACATCACAACATCAAATGACATCAACCAGAAGAAATAATGGCAAAGAAATTGATATATTGTTTTTTAAATAAAAAATTATGAATTTATGACAGCTTTGGAAATAATTACACATTTATTGCATAATATCACGCCTAAATTGAGCGTCACCAATCACGTCTAAATTGGGCGTCACTCAAGAGGCAATCACGCCTAATTTAGGCGTCACTCATTAGGTGTTGACACGTGTCACAAAAAATTAACAATTTAATCGTAAAGTTTCTGAAGGTCTTTTGACCTGAGTATCTGAATCAGGTAATTTTTTTTTGATTCCACACAACTTTTCGAGATCTACGTAATGACACCTTATTTGATATATATTATCTCTCACAAACATAATTATCAATTTACAAACGTAATGACATTAATTTTAGATCACGACTTTTAAGATAAAGTCTCATTGTTGCAAATTTAAATTATGTTTGTGAGAGATAAAATATGCCAAATGAAGTGTCATTACGTAGATCTCGAAAATTTATGTGGAATCAAAAAAAAATTACCTGATTCTGATACCCGAGTCAAAAGTTATGACCTTCAGAAGTTTTACGAATAAATTCTTAATTTTTTGTGACACGTGTCAATACCAGATGAGTGACGCCTAAATTAGGCGTGATTGCCTCTTGAGTGACGCCCAATTTTGACGTTATTGGTGATGTCCAATTTGAACGTAATATTATACAATAAATGTGTAATTATTTTTCAAAAATGTCCTAAATTCATAATTTTTTATTTAAAAAACAATATATCAATTTCTTTGTCAAGAAATAATATAATTCCATGGAATCCAATCGTGTCGTTAGAACTCTCTTTTCCTCATCTTGAAAGAAGGGCTTGACGAAGAACCGGCCAGTGCCAATAATAGGGGCGTTTGGTAAGCCGTATAAGGATTATAAATTTTTTTTTTCGGGAAAATCAGATTCCCGGAATTTATTTTTGTAAAACAGTTTTTATTAAAAAATACTGAATAGTATTCTTGGATTCCTATCGATAGAAAAACTTGCCAATTTTTTTTGGACAAAAATACTCTTGTTATTTTCGTTCCAAATTTTCCAAATTGTCTATTGCTCTCTTCGTCTTTGGTAGTACGCCATCTTCTAAACCCCTCTCCGGCAACAAAGAATCATATTCATGGCTTTCTTCTTTTAATGCAACTATTTGGAGCTTAATAAGGCACAGATCCAGACATAAAAGAACAAGCTTTTAAAAACCCAACAAAGAATCATATTCATAGCTCTCTTCCATTACTGCAACTATTCTGGGGCATAACAACCCACAGATCCAGAAACAAAAAAGACAAGCTTTATAGGAGCTCAAGCATGTTCTTAGTGTTCATCAACAATTTTGAATATCCCACCAAAATTCAGAGCTTTCTTCCAATCCAAAATCTCATCTTTTTTCGTTCCAGCATCTGAATTTACTTAATTTCCAAGCCTTTTTTTTTTGTATTTGTAAACCAAAAAAAAATAAAAACATTTTGTCGTAATTCCTACTTACAAATCGGTTCTAGGTTGAGTGTAGGAGGAACAAAGGTTGAGGTTTTGGAGATGAAGGAGATTTGGTCGTTGATATGAGGAATCGATGAAGATGGTGGTTGACGAAGGTAAGTGATATATGGTGGACCGATATTTGACGGTTGTCTCACGGTCGGACGATTTGGCACGATGGAGAGTGATGTGGATATATGGGGAGTGGTAGGTGTTGAGATATATAGTCCCCATTGATTAGATGTGTAATTAATGTGGCCTTTATAAGGTCTTGGACACTTTCATCTTTTGTGCTAACTTTTGAGGTGTGTATCCCAAAATTCTTTTACAGTAGGCGTGATGAAAATGATGGTGGTCGAAAAGAGGATTTTATGGTAGTGAGTGTTGTTGGTCGGAGGTGGGAGTCGTGAAGGTTTACCGGTGGTGGTTATTGAGTCGATGGGGATGGTGTGGTGTGGTGTGAGTGAGAAGAAAGAAAGAAGGGAGGAAGGCGGGGAGGGAAAGGCTTACGGTGCTTGGGGCTTAATAATGCTTAAAGAATAATTTTACAATTTTGTAAATTCTGTCCACAGCAATAATTTATTATTAATCAAATATAGAATTAAAAAATTTGAATCAATATTCATAGAAATATTTTGATCTATCAAATGATTTTTAATTATATTTTCAAAAATTTCACATTTGCAATATATTTTTTATAATCGTAATTTTTAGGTAAAAAAAATTTCTCCTTTACAACAAAATCTCCTTGAGGAAGCGAAATCTAATTAAAATAATCATAAAATTGTTTACTTATGACAATAATTATCTATTCAAAGGGGAAAATGTTAGATATACTGAAGTGAACTATTAACCTCTCGTCCACACGGAAATTTTTTCAATACATGCTCCAAAGAAGAAAGTTTTTGGAGACTTGCATGGAAATAAATAAATAAATAAAAAAAGTAGAATGGAAAGAATTTTTTCAAAATTAGAAAAAATAGTATCCAATAAGGTATAATGGCTGTACTCAAGTTTCTCTCCTCTCCGTTCACACCAAACTGCACAATAAAAAATTGGTTTTTCTAAACGCCAATTTTAAAAGAGTTTTGCACTTGTGTAGTAATTTGACCATTGCTCTTTCCATTTTAAACTTTCGGCTGAGTGGGCATGTATCCAGCTTTCTGCTTGTCTTAATTAAGGCGTGCACATTGCAAATTGCTGCGTGCCAAGTATTATTTATTTATTTATTTGGAGATTTCGTGCCAAGCATTTATCGCTCAAACTAATGAAATCCCATCATTTAATTTTCCCATGATATTGTTTGAAGAAACGATCAAGGTAACCGTGTACAAGATTTTCTTAACTTGTTGTGTTAGTTTTTAATTTAATATTTTTATTTTAATCATTAGCTAAAGTATTTTTTTAGAAGAAAAAAAATTTAGTCTCACAATCCTTAAAGCTTTGTTTGGGAGTTGGTTTTAGGAGGAGAAAGTGACAGTTTTAGAAAGCAGTTCTCTTGTTTATGAGTTAAAAAAATGAGAAGAAGAAATTGGGAATTTTTACTAAATTCTCCTTCTTCTTAAAATTAAAATTCCCCCAAATTGAGGGATTTGAAGGGGAAAATATTGAAAGTTACTTATCTACCCTTAGCATTAAAATGTGAAAACTACATAAATTGGAATCATTTTTAAATGTGATATTATTAGAAAAATCTCAAATACCGACATAATTTATCGACGAAAAATATTTTGTCAAAAATAGTGATGAAATTTTTGATGAAAATCATATACGTCAAAAAATTTCCGTCAAAACTAAAGATAAAATTAGAGACAGAACCAGATTTTGCCATAATCAGTGACATAAATTTTTTACAGAAAAAAAATTCAGTCAAAATTATTGATAGAATCTAAATTCCTTCAAACCTATTGATAGAATATAAATTCCGTCAAAACTTTCAACGAAAATATTTTCGTCCAAAATTTTGATGAAACACATTTTCATCGAAAATTTTCAGCCAAAATATTCGACGAAAAATATTTCCTTCAAAATGTGACTAAAAACATTTCCTTCAAAATTGTCAAAATTCTTTACGGAATATAAATTTCGTCAAAACATTTCCCTCAAAATATTTCACAAAAAAACATGTTCATCAAAATTTTTGACGAAAAATATTTCCATCAAAAATTTTGACAGAATTTAAATTTTCTCAAAAGATTTCGACAGAAACATTTTCGTCAAACTTTTTGACATAAAAATTTCTGTCAAAATTTTACACGAAACACATTCCCATCCAAATTTTTGACAGAAAATATTCCCGTAAAAAATTTTGGCGAAAATTATTTTGTCAAAATTCTTTACATAATCTAAATTTCGTCGAAAGTTTCGAATGAAATATTTTCCTCAAAATATTGGACAAAACAATTTCCGTCGAAATTTTTGTCAAAACACATTTTCATCGAAATTTTGAACGGAAAACATCCGTCTAAATTTTGACGAAATTCTTTTTTCGTTTAAAACATTTGATGGAGGAAATCATTTTCGTCAAAACTTTTGACGAAAACTAAATTTCGTCAAAAATTTTGATAGAAAATTTATTTTTGTGAAAAATTTTATCGGTGAAAATATGTTGACGCTTTTCGACGAAAAATATTCGAACAAAAAAATAATTTTGTGACGAAATTTTCGTCATTTGCAACGTAGAAATTTCGTCGAAAATATGATCTTTTTTAGTATTGTGAAAAGTACATAAATAATTTTGTTAGAAATTTTACGTTTAATTTAATTTGTAAAATATAATAATTATATTTATTTCAAAAATGAGGTAAAATGGTAAAAATATCTCATTAACCCTATATTTTCCTCATTTACCATTTTTTGAACTCCCAAACAAGGAAAAGGAATACACTTCAATTTCCTTCCTTTCTTTCCCCTCCCTCCTGCTTTGAGCCCTTTCCTTCTCTTCCCCTACAAACTCCCAAACAAAGCCTAAGAATCCATAGACTAGTCTTCCATTGATTCGAGCATTTCACGACATCCCTTAGCCTCTTTTATCGGAGCCTATCATCCATGAATCCTTAATGATGAGACGACCGTAAGACTGGATCATTGCAGAGTCTGTTTTCTGATACACAGGATTCCTTTGCAGGGCAAGTGTAGAGCATACTAACTTTCTCATCAAGAGATTAGCAATTATAGTAAAGACATTATATTGCGTTTTCGGAGAGAAGAGTGAATTCTTTAGAAATTCATAGGGAAATAACACACAAATTTTATTTCATTCAAACTCATTCTGCCAATACAAACACTGAGGGTTTCCTTTTATAGGTAGAGAAATGATAATAATAACAAAGAAGATCATCATACAGGGGACAACTTATCAGACATAATTATATAAGTGACAAACAAATTTTCAGAACGTTGAATTATTGGGCACACACTACACACACTTTATATTACAACCATGCACGTGTCTCTCAACTTGGCTCATTTTCTGTGGTGTCGAAACTAATGGAAAAATTCATAGCCCTTCTTTCTTCTGAGTAGACATCACCATACATTTCTTTCCACCAAGGCTTGTCTGATTTGGCCTTTTCTTCAATTATTCCTGCTATGACATCAGCATATGGATCTATGGCATCAGTATTATTATCTTGAGCTGTAATTAGATCAAAAACCAAATCAATCTGCATTGGATCTGGGCCTTGTAACGAGCTTGGGCCATGTGATGAGCTTGGCTGGAATGGTTCTGGATCTTCATATTTGTAACACCCCGTGTATACTCAGAATATTAACATTACATCGTATTAAGCGGTGCTTAATTAAAAATGCGGAATATTCTTTTTCTTTTCAATTATGACGTCATCATCAATTACCAACTTGATTACTTAATCAATTTCATAAAATATCGCCTGTATGTAAATTGCAATAAGACATCAACTGAAATACCTCAATATATAGATAAAGTGTATATCTAAATCACGACATTACATCAAGTAATCCGGACAATATCCTGATACATTATTACAACTCCAAAAGACTCAAGACATAATCAAGACATAACAATACTATGTGTCATGGACAATCCCCATGCTCACCAAATAAACATAGTAAGCAACCAGTCTCAACATAAAACTCCATAAACATAACTGAAGCTATAAGTATAAACAGCATGCAAATCCAGCATCCAATCATGGCAGCATAATATAACAGCAATCTAACTCAGCTCCGGCCTCTTGCCGCCTGAGGTCTCAACATTACCTGACCCTGAAATAAGCATTCCCCAAACGTGGGGTGAGATCTCTAAACAAGAAATCTCAGTAAGACAAGGGGTCCTCAAGGATCTTCCACCCAAAGCTCACTTACATGTGCAATATAAGTTCTAAAAGCATTTATATCATTATCAGTTCCAAAACTATGTAGTGCAACAGATATCTATGGCATGTGTGTAATCACTATCTACTGGCCAGAGAAATGTAGGAATACGTCTATTCTCTACATGTAGTACAAGGAACACCGCTTGCACCTCACCCACAACCTCACCCTATTGTATGTTCTACATACTCAGGCTTACTGTATAGGTGGAAAACCTCCATGCATATCAACAAGGCACTAACATACAATAGCTCAACAGCATTTCCAAAACATCAAAAGCATGTAACACAGCATGCATATACCATATCCCCATGGGACATGTGGAACCACAACATGGCTAAACCGAGGACACAAAAGCTTACCTGTACCCGTATGCCCCTCCAACTCGAACTCGGTATCACAAGGGTCCACACCCCAAATAGAATCCAATGCACTCACAGATCTGGTTCAATGACCATCATAGTATCAATATACATATTCTAAAATTCCAAGGAAATCAGGTATTATTTTCTTTTTAAGACATATCATTTTACTTATTTAATTTTAGATAATTATTATCTTATAAATATAGCCACAATAATATATATATTATATAAATATATATATATATAACCAACGTTATATATATAACCAATGTACTAACATATATATATATATATATATATATATATATATATATATATATATATATATATATATATAAGAATACAAACACTGACTATAAAAAATAAAGCATGTCTTTTTCTTTAACAACGACTCCCTGGAACAACTTTAAAGTAAGCATGCCTTTTTCTCTAAGGACTCTCTGGGAACAATACATATATATGTATAACGTTAAATATTTTATTAGTTGCAAGTTATATGTTGTAGATGTTTAAATCTTAATTATAAATATCTAACAATTACTAAATACATACTAAAGTCATCATGAATAGCAGAGGCCTCAACTAAAAGCAAACTCAAATTCGCACAAGTCAAAAATGCCACCGGCCAACAGCATAAAGTGACCGAATTCATAGACACACAGTGGCCAAAATCATGTATAAAAGCGTTGAATTTTCATTTGAAAATCACGCAAACCAATAAAATCAACAGATACAAAGTGACAAAATAAATGACCATGTATAGAAGAAGGCAGCGCACAGTATCCTAATCACTTTTAATTTTAACATGGTTCCTCAATCAACAGTAACATACAACAAAGATTATACCCAAAATTGTGGATTTACAAAGGGATATTAAGTTTACCTTGGTTCTTATTAGAACAGAAAAATGAAAACTTGAGAGGTTTAGAAAGCACCCAAATCTTCAACAAAAGGTTCTCCTTCAACACAACTAAAGCTTTAATGGATGGGTGGTGTTTCAATGGAAGAGAGGAAGAAAAAAAATGGAAACTTTAGAGAAGAAGGCTGGGACTCCAAGAAACTCTAAAGAGAAGCCACACTCAGCCGCTGAGATTCTTTCAAAAAAACACACCTAGGGTTTTGTGCCCAACTATTGTATTTATAGGCCACTTAAGGGTTAAAACACACAGTATTAGCTTTAATTGCTACGCTTATCATTTTAATCCCAAACTCTGGATTCATAACCTACTCAATTTTACAAGAATTTTCATATTTTTATTATATTTTTCTGAGCACCTTTCCGGTACGCGTTTTTCATAGCCAGTATCAGTTTCTGGCATCAGTTCTCATTATTTGGACTTAAAACTCGTTTTACAAGTCCTATATATTATTCTAGTAATTATCATGCACTTACATTAATTTTCCGGGATACTTTTTCGGTACGCATTTATATCGACTAGCAGAACCGGTATCTGCACTTTTCTTCCGAAAAGCGACTTTCAGCATTCTTAATCACTTACCATAATTATTAAAGCTTCTTAATAATTATTAGGGTCAATTATGGAATCATTTCCTATTTTCACATAATTAATTAATTAAATACCTTAATTAACGGTGCAGGTTCTTACATTATCCATTAAGTTCTTTGATGTGTTTCAACAGGGATGTCTTGGAATAGGGTTCTAATGGATAATCATTAAAATATCCCCAAAGATATGCAATATTCTGAGACCATATGAGTCCATCAGGCCTTTGCCCGTATGGCCTGTGAATGATGAAAATGGCAGTGATCTTTGAAATCTCTTCTCTTGTTTTTCCTTCTTGTTCCTTGGACAGAATGATATTATGCAGTTCTTTTCACCACCATGACAATAGAGAATACCATTCTAACAGGGTCCATAAAAAGTAATCTGAACTATCAGGAGTCATAAGAATTTCATAAGTTCTTTGTATCTTAAGAGCAAGAGGGGCAGAGTAATTGACTGTGAGACACCATATACACCAAAGTATTTTTTCTGTAATGTCAAAACCTACATCACAAAAAACTTCTAAAACATGTAAGTAAGGAATTTCTGAATGAAAGACTGAAGGTGTAACATTTTTTGTTCTCATGGTCTCATGACAGTAATAAAAACAATAATACTTTAGCAAACTTTTGAATTTGGTAAACTGAGGTGGGTTGTCCTAATTTTGGAGAATAGTATCTTTTGTGTTTGGCTGTTTTAGGTAATGGTTCATTGATGTGCCTCTGGCAAGTGTGGTTTTTCAGTATTAAAATTGATAAGAATGGAGTCATAAGAGAGCAATTTAAATACATATTTGCTATTTATATTGATTCTTTCTATGTCAATAATATTCACCTTTTGGTTGTGTTTTTACAGGAAAAAGAGGAGTGAAAATTACAAATTATAAAAAGCCTGTTGACGCGACTCCACACACAGGAAAGTTCCATGTTGCGCTATGTTGCATAGTACAAAGTCCAGGAAATTGGCGCTAGTTGGCGCCAGTGCCTCCCAGAACTGCGTACCAAAAGCTTCCTACAGTGCCTCCCAGAACCGAGATGTGAACTTCGGGTCCCTATCGCTGATGATACTCTCGGGAACCCCTTGAAGTCTCACGATCTCACGAACATACAGTCTGGCCAACTGCTCAGTAGTGAAGCTCACCTTCACCGGAAGAAAATGGGCAGACTTGGTCAATCTGTCCACAATGACCCAAATAAAGTCGCAACCAGCCTGAGTCTTCGGCAATCCCACCACGAAGTCCATGGAAATGCTCTCCCATTTTCATTATGGAACCTCAAGAGCTTGAAGTTTACCAGACGGCTTCTGGTGTTCAATCTTCACCTTCTGGCAAATCAAACACTTGGACACATAAACAACAATGTCCTTCTTCATGCCCGGCCACCAGTAATTTCTCTTCAAGTCCTGGTACATCTTTGTAGCGCCAGGGTGGACAGTAAACTGGCCCTTATGAGTCTCTATCATCACCTCCTCAGTCAAAGGACCTCGAGGAACTACAATCCTCTTCAGGAAAGTCAACAAACAATCCTCATTCCAAGACACTTCGTCCTGATTCTTCACATAGTCTAGGCACTCTCTCTGCACTTGTGCCTTTTTGATCTTCTCCATAAGCTCATTTTGAACTTGCTTTGTTTCCATTTCGAGAAGTGCACCCCTAAACAAAGAGGTCACCGTCAGATCTCGAAACTGCTCAATGATATCATAGTCACCCATAGTCAAACTAGATAGACTCACGAATTTCCGACTCAAAGCATCAGCTACCACATTGGCCTTGCCAGGGTGGTACTTCAACTCAAAGTCGTAGTCCTTCAGATACTCCATCCATCTCCTTTGTCTCATGTTCAACTCTTTCTGATCAAACTGATACTTTAAACTCTTGTGATCACTAAACATGGCAAACTTCATGCCAAAAAGATTATGCCTCCAAATCTTGAAAGCAAACACAATAGCAGCCAACTCCAAATCATGAGTTGGGTAGTTCTCTTCATGAGGCTTCAACTGCCTCGAAGCATAGGCAATTACTTTGCCCAACTGCATCAACACACCACGCAGCCCCTTTCCGGATGCGTCAGTGTAAAGCTCAACCTCCTCAGCAGGATCAGGAAGGACCAACACAGGTGCAGTTGTCAGTCTCTCCATCAGCTCCTAAAAGCATTCCTCACACTCGTGAGTCCACACAAATGGAGTCTCCTTCCGAGTAAGGCGAGTCAATGGTAGAACCAACATGGAGAATCCTTTGATGAACCTCCTGTAATAACCTGCCAAACCCAAGAAACTCTTAACTTCAGTAACCGTCTTGGACCTCTCCCAATCTAGCACGACCTCAATCTTGTTCGGGTCAACTGCAACTCCCTCAGCAGAGATCACATGCCCAAGGAATTTCACAGACTTGAGCCAAAACTCACACTTGGAAGGCTTAGTATAAAGCTTTTTCTCCTTCAGCACTTGCAACACAAACCTCAAGTGCTCCGCATGCTCCTCCTCCGTCTTGGAGTAAATCAAGATATCGATAATGAAGACGATCACAAACTAATCCAGATACGGCTGGAAGATCTGATTCATGTAATCTATGAACAGTGCGGGTGCATTGCTGAGTCCAAACAGAAACACCAAATACTCATAGTGACCGTATCTCGAACGAAATGCGATCTTGGGGACATCCTCCGACTTCACCCGAATCTGATGGTATCCAAACCGGAGATCAATCTTTGAATACACACAAGCTCCCTTAAGCTGATCCAACAGATCATCAATACGAGGAAGAGGATACTTGTTCTTGATTGTCACCTTGTTCAGCTGCCTGTAATCGGTGCACAATCGCATATTCCCATCTTTCTTTTTCACAAAAATGACCGGGGCTCCCCATGGAGACACACTCGGTCGAATGAAGTCTTTCGCCGAAAGATCCTCAATGTGCTTCTTCAACTTCGCCAACACTGGTGGCGATATCCGATATGGAGCTAATGAAATAGGCCCCACACCAGGCAACAGGTCTATGGAGAACTCTATCTCCCGCTATGGCAGAAACTCAGGAATCTCCTCAGGAAACACCTCGAGGAATTCCTTCACCTCCCAACATGACATAACGAAATGTCCCTGCTCTCAAGGCTCTCCTAGCCTGCAACAATGAAATAAAAGGCAGGAATTGGCAGTGGAATCACCCGGAGACATCACCACTCGCTTGGCACAACAGTCAATCATCAAACAATTCTTGGACAACCAATCTATGCCAAGGATGATCTCCCAGTTAGCCATCGGCAATCCAATCAGATCTACCAAAAAATCACAGCCATCCCACTGAAACATGACATCTCGGAGAACTGTGGAGGCAACACACTTTTCTTCGGTGGCGGTAGTCACCCACAATGATGGAGAAAGCACAACAACGGACAACTCAAGCCCCACAGCAATCGGGGTTGCAATAAAGGAATGTGTAGCCCCAGAGTCAAACAAGACATCAACATCAAATCCACCAATGGAAACAGTACCTCTGACAAGGTTCGGAGCTCTCTCCGACTGCTGTTGATCCAGGGTGTAAACTTGTGCCGTGGCAGGTGGCACTGCAGGTGCCACTGTAGGTGGTAGAGTATCATCTGAAGTGGAACTGCCTGAACTGCTGCAGCTCTCGGGGTAGATGATGGACAATCCCTGGAATAGTGGCCCGCCTGGCCATACTAGAAGCAGATCAACTGGCCGGTAGCACACGGCCCCACATGAAACTTCCCACATCCCGAGCATCTAGGAGTAGGAGGTCTAACTGAGCTCCCATGCGTCGAAGTCCTCTTAAACTGACTAGGCGCCTGCCTAGCAGCCAACTGCTATCCCTTTCCCTTACCAGCAAACTTCCTGTCCTTCCAGGAAGTGGAACTACCAGTTCCCTTCACATCAGCAATCTTGGCCCTCTTGGCCTTGATCACAATGCATATATCCTCGATGTCTCGACACTGCTGCACCAGTGTCCCAAAGTCTCTCGATGCAGCTCCAGCAATGCGATCCGTTATCTCCTCATTAAGTCCCCTACGAAACTTAGCAGCCAAAAACGTCAGAGTAGGCACAACGATCCTGAAATGTGCAAACTTGACCAGTTCATTGAACTTAGCCAAGTACTCCTCAACACACAACGAGCCCTGCACCAGCCTGTCCAACTCTCCCTACTTCCTCTCCTGAGCATTATAAGGAAAGTATCTGCCCAAAAAGTAGTCCTCGAAGAATGGCCATGTCATGACATGACCCTGCATCTCAAAGGCGTGAGAGGTGTTCATCCACCACTCATGTGCATCGCCCTCCAGCATATACGTTGCAAACATCAACTTCTGCGGGTAGATGCACTGCATGACTCTGAAAATCTTATCCAGCGCCTGTAGCCATCTCACAGCAGCAATAGGATCATAAGATCCATCAAAAGAGGGTTGCTTATGCTTGCGAAAAGCATTAAGCCGGCGGTCTATCACGTAACGATCCTCAACAGGCTCCAAGTAGGGTTCCATCACCCCAGTAAGGGGAGTGGCACCCTCAACGTGACTCAGGCTATCGCCCTGAAGACTGGATGAAGGCGGTGGTGGTGGTGGTGGCGGTGGTGGTGGTGGTGGCAGTGGAGGTGGTGGCGGAGGAAACTGACCCTCATTGCGGCCAGACCTCATCTCCTCCAACATGACCTTCATCATGGTCATGTTCGCCAGCCTTTTTGCCTCAAGAACATCTTATGTGGCCTTCCAGTTCGCCTCTCGAATGGCGTCCATCATCGCCTGGTTGGCCAATCTAGCGGCCTCCTGATCGGCTAGTCTAGCCTCCTGATCCTCGTTCGTCTCTCGGTTTCTCGTAGGCATTACCATGACTCTGCACAAGTTACACATAGAATGAGTTGATCAGGCCCACGCAATGTGGTCACACATGCATCATCATAGCAAAACCAGATAGAGGAAACACATAAGACAGACTTACAGCAAAACATCCTAAGTTATTGCAATACATACAAGCTTTTCCCTAGAAAGTGCTCTGATACTATAAAATGTAACACCCCAGGTATACCTGATTTGTTAATATGTCATTGTATTAAGTCACGCTTAATTAAATTGCGGAATAAACTTTTTCTTTCCAATTATGACGTCATTAATATTACCAAGTTGATTACTTAATCCTTTTTCAAAACATTGCCTGTATGTGATTGCAAATAGACAACTATGTACACTGAATAACCTCATAATATAAAAATGTGAGTATCTAAGTCACGGATCTACAACACGTAGTCCGGACATAATCCTGATACATTAATACAACTCAAATCTAAAATGAGACATAGTCAATCAATGTGGCATGGACAACCTCCACGCTCACCAAATAAGGCAACAAGGCCCAACATAGTCTCAACAACAACAACATAATAATAAATGTAAAGCAGTCAGCATCCAAGCATAATAATCTAAACAGGAAGCATATCACATCAGTTCCGGCCTCCTGCCGCCCGAGGTCTCAACTCTCGAGTTACCTGAACCTGAAATATGTGCCCCAAACGTGGGGTGAGATCTCTAAACAGAAATCTCAGTAAGGAAAGGGGTCCTCAAGGATCTCTCCACCCCAAGATCACTTACATGTGCAATATAAGTTCAAAAGCAATAATATAATATAAGTTCCAAAATCAGTGCAATGCAGCAGAATAATCATGTCATGTGTGTCAACTATTCTACTGGCCAGAGAAATGTAGGACTTAAATACGTTTATTGCCTACATTTAGTGCAACTCACTACTTACACCCACCCACAAAATCACCCTATGGCAAGTCTCATACAAACACAGGTTTACCGTCTAGGTGGAACAACACATGCATATTATAAGCACTTGCACATAAAGCTCAACAGCATTTCCAAAATCAATACATAAAAACACATCATGCATATAAACCATCCCCCCATGGGGTATGGTGGAACCAACAATGGCTAAACCGAGGACACGAAAGCTTACCTTTAAGCAATCAATCCAATCCAAGGTCCACACAAGCTCAAAGTCAACAAACAACAGAATCACAATCTGTTTTAGACCAGCAATATCATCAATAACCATACTCTACAAGCATATGACATAAAGACAACGCTTTCCTTTACGTTTCATGTCTTTAGGCTTCTCACAAAGCCATAAGCCCTTAATCACTTTGACTCTGACTTATAGATTAATTATTAAAGAGGTTCACTTAACCAATCATGGGTCCTCAAACCCCAAATACAGTTCTGTATGAACAGAACAGTCACTATTTCAAAATTTCCAGAATATCCGGATATTTGTCGGGGGCATATCCAGATATTTCGCGAAAGAATGCATTTCTGCATTTTCGCGAAGATATCACTCAAAGGTTCAACTTTTAACCCATTACTACGTCCAAGCATGCATTTTTATACCATATTAGGTTCATATTCGTGTTAGTTATTTAAACAACTCATTAAACATGCCAAGACTCCACTTTTAACCAATGAAATCCATGATCAAAGGTGGTGAAGCTTACCCAAGCACAAAAAAGAACAAGGAGGTGCTCTTAGAGCGCCCACTCCAACTCCTAAGGTGCTGACTTCAAGATGAACAAAAATGGTATCAAGGTTGGCCCTTTCTTCACAAAGGTCACCACTTGGAGCTCCCACAACCAAGAAAATGGCTCCCTCTTCACTTAGCCAAGAAGTCAGCCCTCTCACTCTCACTAGACAGCAACCATACTCAGAAAAGATGCAACTTTCCCACTCACAATGATTGTTCACACACACCCAAGGTGATTTGGTGGAGGAAGAGTGAAGAAAGGTGGTCACTTGGAGGTCTCAATGGAGAAGAAACTATGGAATATGAGGGAGAAGGGAGGCTGCAACCAGAAAACCCACGTAAAGAGCTGAAGATCAGCCTAGGGTTATGTGCCCATGGGTATTTATAGCCGTTTAAGTTTTAATCGCACTGCATTAGCGCTAATATCTATGCTTAGCATTTTAATCCCAAACTTTGGAATCAGAACCTAGCCATTTTTCTAAGATTTATCATATTTTTATTTTATTTCTCGCAGTACTTTTCCGGTACGCGCTTTTACATAGCCAGTATCAGTTCTGACACTAGTTCTCATCATTTTAACTTGAAACTTGTTATGCTAGTCCTATATATTATTCTAGTGACATATACAAACTTTTCATAATTCTCCGAGATACTTCATCGGTACGCATTTATACTGTGAGGCAGAACCGGTATCTGCACTTTTCATCAGAAAAGCGACTTTCAATAATACTAATCACTAACCATAATTATTTTAGCCTTCTCATAATTATTCGGGTCAATTATGGAATTATCTCAATAATCTCATAATTATTTAATTAATTTCCTAATTTAACGGTACAGGTTCTTAAAGTGGTGCTTCTGGATTGAAAAGTAATGCTGGCGCTGATAGCGCCAGATCCACACTATTAGCGCGGGGCTTCAGACTTGTGCTTCCAATTTGGGCTTCTTTCTGGTCCTTTTCCTACAAAATTAGTAGAAAATCAATGACAAGAGATCTGATTGAGATTTATCCATTTAATAGCAATTCCAGCCCTTTTTATCAAAGATTGATCCAGATTCTTTCTCTTTTTGGCTTAAAATCATATATATGTTGGAGGCATATCAAACAATTCCCAGATTTGAACGTTGTTGTCATCAGCAATGTACTAGATCAAAAAATTGAAGCAAGGATGAATTCTGTGGAAAGAAAAACATGGAACATGAATATCTGAAGAGATTAGACTGCTATGCATGTATAACTCCCTGTTGAAAACCTTCAAACAAAGCCTTTCAGTTTTATCAAGAAATTCAGATCATAACTTGAATATTCCTCAGTAGATAAATATACACTCTCATTACTATAGTGTTTGATGGGTTTACATTCATTCCATCAGTGTAGTAGTAATTTCATAGGCTTGATCATATTCTCAAGTTCCTAAGATTGAGGAACTCATTTGACATGCATAGACTAATCAAAAGGTCTTTGATAGGTTATAACTTGGCCTGGTTTGGGGGTAAGAATCTTTTGGATAGAGGCTAATTAATTGTTGAGACTGAAATACTGAGCTTTTTGACAATACTTTCTTCTCAGTCTTTAGGGGGCGTTTGGTACAGGAGAAATTTTTATTTGTCCGGGAATCTCGATTTTCAAAAATATGATTTTTACATTCCGATTACGATAATATCTGCAAATTTAAAATTTAAAAAAATTCAGTTTCCCGGAAATCTGGAAAAAATTCGTGTACCAAACGGCCCCTCACTTTTCGTCATTTTGGGATTCTTATTCCCTTTTTACAACCTTTCTTTACGACAATCATTGCTCTGGCTGTGGCCAGGAATGGCCTACCCAACAGAAGAGGCATGTCTCCTTCTTCTTCCATGTTAAGTACTATGAAGTCAACAGGGAAGATGAACTTGCCCACCTTGACAAGTACATCTTCAATTACTCTGTTTGGTCTTCTCAATGTTCTGTCAGCAAGTTGAGAGACTCCATGGTAGGCTTCAGCTCGAAAATTCCAAGAGACTTCATCACGAAAAGCGGCATGAGGTTGATGCTTGCTCCAAGATCGCACAAAGCCTTGCCAACATTAATGTTGCCTATCACAATTGGGATGTTAAAACTCCCTGGATCTCGAAGCTTTGGTGGAAACTTTTTCTGAATTATAGCACTGCACTCCTCTGTGAGAGCCACTGTTTCAAACTCTTGCCACTTATTTTTTCAAGACAAAAGATCTTTCATAAACTTAGTATAGTTAGGCATGTTAGCTAAAGCTTCAGCAAAAGGAATATTAATTTACAACTTTTTAAATATTTCTAAAAACCTGGCATGTTGTTGCTTTTGTGCATACTGCTTTGACCTTATGGGATATGGTGGTTTCTCAAAATGGGAGAAATCCCATTGCTTCTTTAGAATCTCTGCAGCTTTCTCCTTTGCTTCTTCTTTGTCTTTTGTTGCAGGTTCTTCGGTTGCAGTTATTTCCTCCTCTTTTTCTTGCTCTGGTTCAATTACTGGTTCGTCAACTTTCTTTTTCTGAACCACTTTTTGTTTTTCTTGAGGAGTGATCACAATTCCGCTTCTTGTAACAATTGACTTGCATTCTTCTCACAGATTGACTATTATGTTACTTGGAAACTGGCCTTTAGTCCTCTCTTCTAGTTGTCTTGACAGTTGGCCGATCTGGCTCTCCAAGTTTCGGATGGAAGCATCCTGATTTTTGTGATGGGCTCTTGTCTCATTTATGAAATCGTTAGTGGTTCTTGAAAGTTGCAGCATCGCTTTCTCCAATTCAGATGGCTCCTTTTGTGGGATAGGAGGAGGTTGTAATTAATTGTTGGATTTGTAATCCAACCCTCCCTTTTGAACCCTCCTTTGAAAGTTGTTTCCTAGAGCGTCGTTCTGGTTTCTCTGGAAGTTCTGTTGTGGTCTTGGATCATACCAGACTCCATTAACTTGGAATGCATCAGCTCCTATAAGTGTTCGACATTCGTTGGTCTCATGCTCTCTGCAATACTCAAAGTTAACTGAATTAACTTGAGCTGTAGAAAGTTGCATCTTGTCCAATTTAGCATTCAAACTGACGAGATGTTGACATATGATCTTTTGTTCATCTAGCGATGCATCTTTGTTTTCCAATTGCAAAAGTCCCTTTCTTGGTTGAACTGGTTGAGCCATTTATGTGTTCTCGTTCCTTGCCATGAAGTCAATCAGCTCTAAGGTTTGAGCTGCTATTTTCTTCCCTATGATTCCACCGGCTCCACCATTGACCACCATTTTGGAGTTTGGTGTCATTCCATTGTAGATAACTCTGACCTTCTTTCCGTTTGGCAAATCGTACTAGGGCACTTTCTGATCAGTTCTTTGAATCTGGTCCAAGTTGCACGCAACATCTCTCCTTGATGTTGAGTGAAGTTGGTGATTTCATTCACCAACTTGTTGTATTTCTCCCTGGAGAAGTTCTCTGTGAAGAATTTTGCTGCCAGATCATCCCACGTTCTGATGCTATTGGGAGCTTGTCTATCCAACCATCTGAGAGTTTTCCCTGTTACAGCAAAAGGGAACAGCCAGAGACTAATTGCATCATCTGACACCCCGTGATACTTGGTTGTATCACAGATTCTTATAAATCTATCAATGAAATCATGGAGGTCTTCTTAATCTTCCCAACCAAATGGATTTTTCTCCACCAAGGATATCAGTGTTGGCTGGATATCAAAATTATTAGCGTTGATTGGTGGTTTGACGATGCTAGAATTTGGCCTAGTGAAAAGAGGAGCCAGGATTGACTCTATCAATTCTTCCTCCGGTGGTGGATTAGGTGTTGCCATCTCGGGTTCTGCTTTTGACTCTGAACTCGAGGATTCCTCTTGCTTCCTTAGTTTGGTTAGCTTCCGGTTCTTCTTTGTAGTCTTTTCAATTTCTGGATCAAACTGTAAAGGTTCACTGTTAGCTTTACCTCGTATAAAAGAGAGTAATCAAATCAGTAACAAAAGAAAATAAAAATTACAATCTCAAAGATCGAAGGTTAAAACTAATATTGGCGTGATTAATCCCAGCAACGACGCCAAGAACTTGTTGCGAAATCGACAAGTATACCATTCGTTTCAAGTAATAAAGTGATAAGTAAAGATCGTTCCCTCGAGGATTAATGCACAAAGTATTAATTTAACTATTTCCCTTAAGTTGGAAAAGAAAATTGTTTTGATTGTGAAAGTGATTGATTGTTGTAATTTAAAAACAGAAATTTAAAAACAATAATATTAACACGCATGCAAGAAAAGATTAAGAACGTCACGAAAAATATAAGTTATGAAGAATTGTAAAAAAAACTGTAGCTAGGATGCACTTCACCTCCGATCCTCCCTTATATTCTTATATTGTATTTTATAATTAACTAATTTGTTTGCTCGGACAATTCATTATTTCCCTATAAATTAGTTGAACCCTAATGTCTTAGTGATTTCAACCCTTTAACCCAATTAGAATCCTAGTGTCCTAGTAATCCCTCTTGAATTAAGCATTAAGCAAATGAATTAAAAGCCTGCAATCTATGTAAGCCTATGTCTAGGTCATGCACAAATTGTTATTCTACCCTTGTCCAGATTAAAACCTCAATATGTCAATTGTGAGTCCTAATCCTCATCGCCCTATAATTAAAGTGGCCAATTCTAATCAGGATATGGAAAAATTAACATAGGTAGAATAAAACAAACTAACAAATTAACTTATAAAAACAGTATAGGAAATATAAAGGATTCACATCGGGTCCGTGATCCTAACTACAAAAAGAAATTAGCCAGACATATTCATATCTGACTTAACAAACTAAAATACGAAAAAAAGTTCAAAAAAAATGATGAAGAAGAAGATGGAAGATCAATGTTCTTCAGTCTTCAACTTCAGTGGAATCCTGATCTTCAGCGTGAGTCTCCAAGAATTCTCTCAATTCTCTGATCCTCACAATTCGCTCCAGCCAAAGATGTTTTGTTTCTGGGGTCTGAGTCTCTATTCATAGATTTTGTGCCCGTGCTTAGAAATCTTGATTCAATCTTCATCATATATCTTGGTCTAATCTTTCTGATATAGTCTAAGATCAGCTTTAAGATTTTTTCGTACCTCCCGCGCTACTAGCGTTAGGTTGGCGCTGATAGCGTGGGAGTGTTGTTCATCCTACTGCATGTTCACGCTACTAGTGTGGTTCTCGCGCTGATAGCGCGGTTGACATAATTGGTTGGCGCTGAGAGCGCCACTACCACGCTAGTAGCGTGGTGCTTTTGGATTGAAAAGTAATGTTGGCGCTGATAGCGCCAGATCCATGCTATTAGCGCGGGGCTTCAGACTTGTGCTTCCAATTTGGGCTTCTTTCTTGTCTGTTTCCTACAAAATTAGTAGAAAATCAGTGACAAGAGATCTGATTGAGATTTATCCATTTAATAGCAATTCTAGCCTTTTTTATCAAAGATTGATCCAAATCCTTTTTCTTTTTGGCTTAAAATCATATATATACTGAAGGCATATCAGTCAACCTTTAGAATAGGAAACTTATCATCTTGCAGAAAATGATTCAGAGGCTTATAATCAATTACCAATATTTTCTTTCCTTGAATCTTTTCTGATCTTTTTTCCACATAAAAGGCTTGACATGCCCATGGGGATTTTGTAGGATCTATCAATCCTTGCTTCAGAAGTTCTTGCCATTCTAGTCTTGCCAATTGAAGATCTGATGGGGACATTCCTGGATGAGTTGCTTTGGTCGGATTGATATCTTCATTAAGCTTGAAAGGAAGCTTAACGAAAGACTCTTCATTCTTCCATAGAGGATTAGAATACGAGAATCCTCCGTGATTATCTGCACACAAAGGCTAAAGTTTTTCTTTAATATCTTCAAGTTCAGGAGGAGCTTCAAAAAGAGCATACAATCTCAGGGTTTCTGAGTAAGACTTGAAATCTCTTTTGAATCTTATTCCCTGAGGAAGGATATGAAGTCTGTGAGCTTTGGTGTAGCCATCCATTCCTATCAGAATATCTTTATTGGGCAGAGGAGTCCCAATAACATTGGTCCAGACAACGCATTCAGGGAAAATTTTTATCCCTATAGGTTGTTTAGTGACTAGGTAAGTTCTGAACACCTTTCCCTCAGCTGCTTCAAAATAAGCTGTATCCTTTTTCCATGCTTCAGGAAGTAAAATATTAGGATCAATCATTGACCTTTGAGCACCAGTATCCATATAGGTAATCACCATTTTGGGATTGCTGAATTTAGATGACAAAATATGAATTTCTACACTGGCTTAGGTATGGCTGGACTTATAGAGAAAACTTCATTTATAGCAAAGACTGGAACATCACTATCAGAGACTTATGAATCAGAAAAGGAGTCTTGTAGTGCAAAGACTGTAACCTCATTTCCAGTACTTTGTTCAGAATACACGGATTTCGCATCTCCTTCATCAAGGTTTAAAGCAGTTATCATCTTTACTGCTTTATCAGACTTGTTGGGGAAATTTTTTGCATAGTGTCATTTCTTCTTACAAATGAAACATTTATGGCCTTTGTTCTTCCCACGAAACTTCTTCTTCTTGAAGAACTTGTATTGCTTCTGAGACTTTTTACTTTTCTACTTTTGGTTGAACTTCTTTAAATGAGTCTTTTTCTTTGTTTTGCAATCACAGTTGTTGCCATCTTTACATTTTATCTCCAGATAAGACTTCTTACAGGCTTGGGAATATTTTGACCTCTGATTCATCAAATCAATCATGTACTCCGAATTCTAAGAGTCTTTTTCTCCATAGGTTTGGAGAAATATCATCAAGTGTAAACCACAGTCCTGCAGTAGTTGACTTCTTACTGCGGTTTCTGCTAGTGACATCTCCTATTTCAGATTCAGGGGAATCATAGTATGACTCAACTCTAGATTCTGCAGTTCTAGCCATCAGTATGCCAGTAATATCAGCATATTCAGCTTCTGAAAGATTGATAACACATATTTTTTTTGTATATTACTTTTGGTTGGTATTTTTATGATTTATTTGAATTAAATAAAGGTCGTTTGGGTCAAATCAGAATTCTAGATTTTGATTAGGTTTAATTGATTTTCGTCATGATTTTTCAGATTTACACTACTTTTGTAATTTAACCATATCTCACTTTACAGATGTCCAGGGACCGACAGCGCAAGTTAAATTTGGCGCCGTTACCGGGGACCGAACCCGGGTCGTCCGCGTGATAGGCGAAGATACTCACCATTATACTACAACGACGCCAAATTTGACGTGCGCTGTCGAACCCACGCAAATTACCGTGCTAGGTTTTGTAGTGATCGGACAACTCGGATCGTCTCCCAAAGAACCTGCTTAAAATCAAAAACGCTTTGTGAAATAAAATACAAAAGGGAAGGAGGGTTTTTGTTGATTAAATTAAATAAAAATAGAATATAAAAGGATAAATTTGAAATCTTAATTTAAAAATAACCAACCTAAGGCTGTGATTCCTTGGACGTCTTTCCTCGGATAAAAAGATATCAAAATCGTGATTGATTATCAATTGAATCAGAATCCTTATTTTCAATTGAGAACCCTCTCTAAGCGATCGTTTAGCGTTTGATCAAATATGGTGCTTCTACTCATACAACCGTAGAGTATCAGCCCGATTGATTTAAAGTCATACGGTCAATCAATCTAATCATCAAATCTGATGATTAATCCCTTTCTATAATCGCAATTGCAAACCTCAGATTGAATATCCACAATCGCACGATATCAATATGAGTATGGAAGGGAAACGAAACTGATTTAAACAAAGCGCAGATCCTCAAGACTAATCCATGGAATCCGCTACCTTTAGGTTGATTAAAGGGTTCTTAGCCTCGCATGGAATCCTCAAGAAGAAAATTGAATTGAAATTTCAGAGAAAACTTTGTCTATCGTCAAAATCCCAAAAATCTAACTGCCAAAGGATTTCCTAAAGTTTCCCTTAAATAGCCGTCATTCAGAACGGGTTAGGGTTTCACCGCTTCAGCCCATACATAAAATAAAAACTGAATAAAATAAAATAAAACATTAAAAAATGGCCTTGGTCCCTAAACACATTGGGTCCTAATCTGAATTACAAGTCCAAACGTCAAAATAAAATTCCGGCAAAAACATGTCATCTTGGGCTCAGTTTTCGACCATCTTACCCTCCGAATTGGGCTTCAGTAACTGAAATAGAGATTGTAGCTCTATCTATTAGCTGCAAAACACAACAAGAATAGAGTCAATCAGACATCTATAGAGTGAGATATGGTCAAAATACGAAAGTAGTGTAAATTTGGAAAATTATGACGAAAATCAATTAAACCCAATCAAAATCTAGAATTCTGATTTGACACAAAAGACCTTTAATTAATTCAAAAATATCATAAAAATACCAACGAAGAGTAATAAATAAGTGTAACAAAATATATGTTATCAAATTCCCCCACATTTATCTCTTGGCACTCCTGGGCAAAAACTAAAATTGAAAGCAAAGACTAAGATCAACCAATCCCTTCTAACAATTATCAAGCATACAGGAAATATACAAAGATCACAAGTCTTCAACAGATAAATCAATCAGGACAGAAATTCTCTAATCTCAAATCACAAGACCTGCTAATTTCAACTGTACATGCCAATTACATAAAATGGTTCCTCATAGGATGCTCTCAATATTTTTCTCCCAAGTGTATCAGGTAATCAGTGTATCACTCAAATCTACTCAAGAAAATCATTCTACCATAGGCTTGCTCAAATTCTACTTCTCCACTGCTACTAACACATGCATGCACAAATCAAGGGGGCTTTATGCAGGGTTATAATGGGGTTGAGGTGAAGGTATGTATAGCCATATGGAAAAGAAGGTTAAACACCCCAGAAATCTACAAGAGCAACAAAGATAATGAAAAGATAAAAATAAACACACAATTTTTTTTTGTTTTTTTGAAGAACTCTTGGCTAACCATAGCTCCTGTGATCCGGGCACCTGATTGTTCTCTCTCATTTGAGTTGATGTGCGACGCATCCAATTATGTTGTTGGAGCTGTTATTGTTCAGCGGGTCAATAAGGCCCCACATGTCATTGCATATGCATCCAGGACATTGGATTCTGCTCAATCCAACTATACCACCACTGAAAAAGAACTATTGGCTATAGTAAGAACTATTTGCTCTTGATAAGTTTCAGTCATATCTGTTAGATACCAAGGTTATTGTTTTCTTTGACCATGCAGCTTTGAAATTTCTTTTAAAGAAAGCAGATGCTAAGCCTAGACTCATCCGGTGGATGTTGCTGCTCCAAGAGTTTGATATTGAGATTAAGGATAGAAGTGGAGCGGAAAACCAAGTTACTGGTCATCTGAGCCGCATCACTTCTCTTCCATCTGACCCTATACCTATTGGGGATGATTTCCCTGATGAGCAGCATTTACAGCTGCAAGGTAAGTTCCCTTGGTTTGCTGATATAGTTAATTACTTGGTTGCTGGTGCGTTACTTGTTGACTCCACTAAGGCTCAGATCTTGAAATTGAAAAGTGAGTCTAAATACTATATGTGGGATGATCCTTACTTGTGGAGATTTTGTAGTGACCAAGTGGTTAGGAGATGTGTGTCTGACAGTGAGACTCTTTCTGTTTTAAATTTTTGTCATGCATCTGCCTGTGGTGGTCATTTTGGACCACAAAGAACTGCTAGGAAGGTTCTAGATTCTGGTTTGTTTAGGCCTTCTCTATTTCATGATGCTTATGAGTTTTGCTAGTCTTGTGATAATTGTCAGAGAGCAGGTAGCATTTCCCGTAGACAGGAGATGCCCCAAAACCTTATACTTTCTGTGAGGTTTTTGATGTTTGGCGTATTGATTTTATGGGTCCCTTTCCTGTTTCCTTTGGTTTTGCTTACATACTCTTAGCTATGGATTATGTTTCTAAGTGGGTTGAGGCGAAAGCCACCCGAACTGATGATTCTGTTGTTGTTGTAAATTTTGTCCGTTCTCATATTTTCTGCAGGTTTGGCATTCCTCGAGCTATTAACAGTGACCAGGGCTCGCATTTTTGCAATAAGAGCATGAATGCCGTACTAAAAAATATAGAGTCCTCCACAAAGTAGCTACAGCATACCATCCACAGACAAATGGCCAAGCTGAAGTTTCAAACAGAGAGGTTAAGCAAATCCTTCAGAAGACTGTCAATGCTAATAGAAAAGATTGGAGCAAGAGGTTGGACGATGCTTTGTGGGCATACAGGACTGCCTATAAGACTCCGATTAGGATGTCTCCTTACCGGCTTGTTTATGGTAAGGCATGTCACCTACCAGTGGAGCTGGAGCATCGGGCATATTGGGCTGTGAAGCAGTGTAACATGGACCTAATCCAGTCAGGGAGAGAAAGAAAACTACAGCTGCAACAGTTAGAGGAGCTTCGTTTGGATTCCTGTTAGAGCTCACGCATATACAAGGAAAAGACAAAGGCATTCCATGATAAGCAGATCCTGAGGAAAGAATTTGCAGTGGGCCACAATGTGCTGTTATTCAATTCCCATCTTAAGTTCATGCCTGGTAAACTTAGATCAAGATGGGATGGCCCCTTTGTTATTACTGATATTTTTCCTTATGGTGCAGTTGAATTAAGTGATAAGCAGACTGGAAACACTTTCACGGTGAATGGGCATCGTCTGAAGCCCTTTTATGAAAAAGCACAACAGCAGCTTGTTGAGACACAGATGGATGCAGAGCTTTGGCTGCTTGATGCTGCTTATTCTCCTTAGGGAGTTCAGGGAGTTTTCTTCCCTCTTTTTCTTTTTCTTTCAGTTATTTACATTTTTATTTTTCTTCTTTCTTTTAGTCTTTTGTAACACCCCATTCTAGAACCGGTTTGTTAATATCGCATTATGATATTAAGCGCAGTTACAATCACATTGGTTCAATTAGAAATTCGGATAAATTTTTCTTTTTGAACAAAGCCGAATTTAAAATGCCCAATTGTGTGATCATAACCATATTACGTTGAGGAACAATGGGACTAAGCTTAATATCATATTCCCATTTTATTAGACAATATGTCTTTAAGTGTCTTCCTCTCTTTTATTACTAAGTTATTTCAACACTTCCTTTATGCTTCCCATCTCCTACAATGTTATAGTATTTTTTTTCATTAGCTACGCGTGGGTTCAAACCGCGCTCAAATCGGAGCACCGTAGCCCAAGTTACGCATTTTCTAAGAAAATGGTGCAAAATTCCCAAGACCCCCACGCCCATAGCGTGGGCAATCAGAGAGGTTGGCGCTCCTAGCGCCACCGTGGCACCCTCAGCGCCATAGTTACTGCCTCTTACTGGAAGCTGGCGCCCACAGCGCCACACAGCAGGTCTGGGTGTCGAAAATAGGGCAATTTGACCTAACTATGATGTTTCATTCATAACTTTAGTTATACTTATCCAAATTACACAATCTTAGTCTCTATGGAAAGCTAAGAAAAGGATCTACAACTTCCATTAAGAGACAAGGGTCCAAATCTATCATTTAGGGTACGAAAATTGAACATCAAGACAGGATATTTTTGCTTTTACTTGGATTTTCAACCTAAAGGTCTTCTTTCACCTAATTGACATCATATAATCCTTTCAATGAATGTTTCTTAGTTCTTGCAAGGTACATATACATAAAAAAAACATGCATACCATTTCCTCATATACATATATTCTATAATTACAACATGTCATAATTACAAATCGTGGGACTTAGCTACAAAACACTATGATCATTCCCTTGACTCCCATCAACAAAATGGATAACCAAGGGCATGAGCATAGGCGAAGTCCATTCCAATAAAACAGGATATACATCTTTTAATTGACTATCAATAAACTATCCTATACATGTGAACTACCAAATGACATGTATTATCCCAAAAAGACAGAATCTTCATGTATCACTACTAATCCAAATATGGCCACTTGCCACTGGAGGCTCCTGCAGCATCCTTTCCTGAAAGGGGGTCCCCACAACACGGGGTGAGATATATGAATATATCCAGTAAACCAGGGGTCCTTGGAGCATCTCTCCACCCCATAGTTCAGAAACAGTGTAATAGCAATAACAATAATAATGCAATAAATACGTATATATGCAATGTGTAAACAACATCTCGAGGAGAAATTCCTCGAGCTCTCAAGCTGTCCTAAGGATACTCAGATGCAAATAGTCCTACTGGCCAGCTAAACTACCAAGTATGATTTACGTATCGTCATGCAACATACCAACATAGGGAAACACTATCCTATGCCACACCCAATGAATACACATACGTATAACAGAGCATTAAACTATTTCATTGCATTTATATACACTATCACAACCACTACCCATTCAGGGCTTGGTGGAACAATCAAGGGAATTACACCCAAGGTCTGAAGGCTTACCTTAAAGCTTCCGTTCAACCTTTGTTCTTCACCCATTACAATTCTCACTTTTATAAACAACCACCTACATAACATGCAATGCAATCAACATATTGCATTCAAGATTATCACATAATCATCAACCAAGCCATTGATTATAATTGCAAGAAAATCCACAATCAAGTATCATATTCTTGCAATTTTCAAAGTATAGTCATACAACTATCTAAGCTCATTTTCACCTATTCATTATCTTTCCTAGCATTTTCCACAACCTACACTAAGCCTCAATTCTACTAGAACATAGCAATTTACTCAACTTTTCATTAAAACCCTAAGCATTATTCATCATTTTCCCCAATCATGCAATCTCCAAGAAAATAAGGTTCAAGGAGTAGAATCTTACCACCAATGGTTGCACAATCAAGGAGTGATGGTTCCTCAAGCTTCCAAGGAGCCAAATGCTCCCCACAACCCTTCAACCTACAAAGGGGAGGATTTTTTAGAGAGAAAATCTCACAACACAAGGCTCCCCACAACAAACCTAGCTTGGATTCAAGAAGAGGGGAGGATTTAGAGTGATTTAGGCTTTGGAATGGATGGTTTTGGTCAAGGTTTGCAACCTCTAGGGTTTCCCCCCTCTTTCTCCTCTCCTCCTTCTCTCATTCTCTTTCTCTTCCTTTCTCTCTTTCTTCTTTCTGGGCTCGACGGGAATGGAGAGGGGTTTGGGTTCTTTTTTCCTTTTTATATGGTCACTTAACATTAGTTAAGTGAGATCGAGTGGGTATTGGTTCATCTATCTATTCAACTCCATTAATTACCAAAATTTACCCAAAAGTCTGGAATATTATTCTAAGAATATTTTCGCTTTTATTTTTATATTTTGGGTATTTTTGCCTACACCCATTTGTACCCCTTAATTTTCACATAGTACACTTTTTACCTCAAAAGTGACCCCAATTCACTTAATTAGGTCTTAAACTTAATTTTACTCACTAATACATGCTTAATTATTTAATTACATGTAATTTACTAATTAATTAGGCTAGGGCTATTATATCTTTGATTTTCATAGGTAGATTTTCCTTTCCTTTCTGGTTATTATTGAGTGTTACATGGAGTAGACTTAGATCACAGTGTTTGATAGTATAGTCTGTTAGGCTTTGATCTCAATTCTTGGATTGCAATACCTGTTGATTGATTTTGTGCTGTTGATTGCATGATTTGGTTAACCCTTGTGAGGTTTTGACCTTATATACATGGCATACATCTTCTGGCCATGCTTTCTTTCTTGTGTGTTTCTGCTCTTGATCTTTGTTCTCTAGAACTTGCTCTGATTCTTTTTGAAACTGCATTTTCACTTACATGTATGAATATGATTGGGGCATTTCTTTCTTTCTTTACCCACTTTAGCCAGATAGTCGTCCCTTACATTATTATCCTTTGGTGAGCCCCTTTATGCCTTTATATCCTTTGTTTCTTAAGCCACATTACTAGCCTAAGTGAAAAACCAATTAATTCCACACCCTGGAGATTTACTGAGCAATGGTTTTCACTGTGATGTTGTGTTTAAGTGTGGGGATTTGCCCGAGATGTGCAAACGTTTAAGTGTGGGGGGTGACCATCTGATTCTTTTCTGCTATGTTATTTTACTGTATTGAAAAAAAACAAAAAACAAAAAACAAAAAAACAAAAAAACAAAAAAAATGTGTGTTTATTTTTATCTTTTCATTATCTTTGTGTAGTTCTTAACTTTTTCTCTTGTAGATTTCTGGGGTGTTTAACCTTCTTTTCCATATTGCTATACATACCTTCACCTCAGCCCCATTACAACCCTGCATAAGGCCCCCTTGATTTGTACATGCATGTGTTAGTAGCAGTGGAGAAGTAGAATTTGAGCAAGCCTATGGTAGAATGATTTTCTTGAGTAGATTTGAGTGATACACTGATTACCTGATACACTTGAGAGAAAAATATTGAGAGCATCCTGTGAGGAACCATTTTCTGTAATTGGCATGTACAATTGAAATTAGCAGGTCTTGTGATTTGAGATTATGGAATTTCTGTCCTGATTGGTTTATCTGTTGAAGACTTGTGATCTTTGTATATTTTATGTATGCTTGGTAATTATTAGAAGGAATTGGTTGATCTTAGTCTTTGCTTTCTATTTTAGTTTTTGCCCAGGAGTGCAAAAAAATAAGTGTGGGAGAATTTGATAAGACATATTTTGTTACACTTATTTATTACTCTTGGTTGGTATTTTTAGGTTTTATTTGAACTAAATAAAGGTCTTTTGGGTCAAATCAGAATTCTAGATTTTAATTGGGTTTAATTGATTTTCGTCATAATTTTCCAAATTTACACTACTTTCATATTTTGACAATATCTCACTCTACAGATGTCCGATTGAGTCTGTTCATGTTGCGTTTTGCAGCTAATAGAAAGGGCTACAATCGCTATTTCGGCTCCTAAAGCCCAATTTAGACGGAAAATGGTCAAAACCGGGTCCCAAGATGACGTGTTTTTGCTTGAAATTTATTTTGCCGTTTGGACTTGTAAATTAAATTAGAACCTATTGAGCTTAGGGCCCAAGGACACGTTTTAATGTTTTGTTTTATTTTATTCAGTTTTTATTTTATGTATGGGCTGAAGCGGCGACACCCTAACCCGTTCTGAATGACGGCTATTTAAGGGAAACTTTAGGAAATCCTTTGGCAGTCAGATTTTTGGGAGTTTGACGACAGACAAAGTTTTCTCTGAAATTTCAATTCAATTTTCTTCTTGAGGATTCCATACGAGGCTAAGAACCTTTTAAACAACCTAAGGGTAGCGGATTCCATGGATTAGTATTGAGGATCTGCGCTTTGTTTAAATCATTTTCGTTTCCCTTCCAAACTCATATTAATATCGTGCGATTGTAGATATTCAATCTGAGGTTCGCGATTGCGATTATAAAAAGGGATTAATAATCAGATTTGATGATTAGATTGATTGACCCTGTGACCTTAAATCAAACGGGCTGATACTCTGCGATTGTATGAGTAGAAGCACTGTATTAGATCAAATGCTAAGCAATCGCTTAGAGAGGGTTCTCAATTGAAAATAAGGATTATGATTCAATTGACAATCAATCACGATTCTGATATCTTTTTATCCGAGGAAAGACGTCCTAGGAATCGCAGCCTTAGGTTGGTTATTTTTAAATTACGATTTCAAATTTATCTTTTTATATTCTGTTTTTATTTAATTTAATCAACAAAAAAACCCCTTCCCTTTTATATTTTATTTCACAGAGGGTTTCTGATTTTAAGCATTTTCTTTGGGAGATCATCTGAGTTGCCCTATCACTACAAAACCTAGCTCGATAATTTGCGTGGGTTTGACAGCGCACGTCAAATTTGGCGCCGTTGCCGGGGAACTCTGAATGTCAAAGCGTTCTTTCTCTTTCCTTTTTCTTTCTCTATTATTTTTTTTTTCTTTTTTGTTTTCTTGATCTTCTTCTTCTTCTTCTTTAATTTTCGTTTCTTTTTCTGGAAAAAAAATTTTGCTTTTTTTTTGTAATTTTTGTTTGTAGTTTCAGTTTCTCTTTCTGTTTTCTTCTTTCAGTTTTTGTTTGCGTTTTTCAATTTCTTTTAATTTGCATTTTTCTGCCTCTATTTAGTTTAAAAAATATTAGTTATTCTGTTCTGATTCATCTGTTTCTGTTTTCTATTTTCGTCTTGTTTTCTGGTTCAGTTTTGCTATCTGTTTTCTTTTTCGTCTTGTTCTCTGCTTCGCATCAATTCTACATTTGTTCCTCTTCTGCATCTACATTTTGTGTGCGTTCTATTTTCTGGTCATTTTTCCTTTCACTCTGCGTTTTTCTTGTGTCTGCCCATTTTTCTGGTTTTTGCGCATTTTCTTGTTTCTGCATTTGCACTCATCTGTGTTTCTGAATCCGTTTTTTGCACCTTTGTTACTGCATCAGAATTTGCATCTGCAACTGCATCTTTTCTTAGTTTTTGCATTTTCTGCAATACGATTTACGTTTTGTGCAAATTTGGGAAATCAGTCAAACTTCGGTCTAAGCGATTTGTATCGGGAAGTTCTATTCCCAAAGGAATTCGACCTTCTAAGCATAAATAACGCCCTAGAAGAGCGTGAGGTGACCCTTATTTTTTTCCAAATTCTGTCGTTTACTAACCTATTTTAGTGTTTCTTTGTCGTTTCGGGACATATTGGGTATTTATGCACTTGTTCAACTTGCTCCAATTGACCTGAAAATTGGTGACGTGAAGGAGGAGGCCATCCTGGTCAAAAGAAATCAAGGCATAGCCTTTAATGATGCAAGCCCAATTTTAGCCAAATTCCTTCGTTTACTATTTTATTTTATTTTTCGAAAAAAATTTATTTGATTTTTGAGTCTGTAGGGTCAATTAGAGTTTAGAAGAGTCGGTCCCATAGCATTCTGAGGTCATTTAGTATTTTTCGTAGATTTATTTTTGCTTCTGTTTGCTATCTTCTGCAATTTTTGTGTTCTGTCGTATGTTTTGCGACTTTACTGATGTATGCATTTGCCTATGATGCATGACTAGGAGTACTACCAGTGTTGACGATTTATATACATATGACCCTGAGATAGAGAGATCATTGCATGCTGCTAGTAGAGCTCGTAGGTTGACTTACAGTAGAGTTGTTCCTGAGCATAACTTAGAGTCTGAGTCTGTTGAGTCTGTTTGTTCGAGTCCTTTACATAGTGTTTATTCGTTTGGTAATTTATTTGATTCTGTGACCATGGATAATAGGACTCTTAAGCAATTGGCTGCACCTGATGCTAATAATGAGCAGCCTCTGTGTATTCGTTATGCTAACCCTGATGTACCTTTTGAGCTTAAGTCTGGACTGATACACTTGCTTCCCAAATTTCATGGTCTTGCAGATGAGGATCCTCACAAACATCTAAAGTAGTTCCATGTAGTCTGCAACACTATGAAGCCACCGGGGGTGGATGAGGAGCAAATCAAGCTGCGTGCCTTTCCCTTCTCTTTGGACAGTGGAGCTAAGGACTGGTTGTACTACTTGCCACCTTCCTCCATTGTAAGCTGGAATGACATGTCAAGATTGTTTCTGGAGAAATTCTTCCCTTCATCCAGAGCCACCACAATCAGAAAGGAGATCAGTGGCATAAGGCAGGCTAATGGGGAGAACATGCCTAAGTATTGGGATTGGTTTAAAAGGCTTTGTGCAAGCTGTCCACATCATCAGATTCCAGACAATCTCCTGATTGTTTACTTCTATGAAGGGTTGCTCCCTATGGACAGGAACCTTTTAGATGCAGCTAGTGGAGGAGTGTAACATCCCGCAAAAATTAGGAAATCACATAACTTGTAATTAGGGGTGTGCAGTATGCTTGAAACTCGAATTAAAATTATGTTTAGAGTGGAACTAATTTAATTAGGAAAATCATTTTAATGGAAATTATAATTCAATACTTATGTAATTTTAAGAATTCAAAACACTAGTTAGAAAGGGATAGTATTATGCTTAATCACAATATAAGTAGGGCTAATTCCAAGATTATAAAATTTCATATTAGGCTTTCATGTATTGGGTCCTAGGCTTTCCAACATGGCAGAATTTAAAGACAGAAAATAGCCAAAATAAAATATCCCTCTAACATGCATATTGGGAGGTCGAACAAACAAGAAGCAAGGAATAAAATGACAAAGTATAATCCTTCTAATTTACTCATACTGGCCAAATAAGGATGATGAAGGAGACAATTGGAAGTCTGGGTTTTACCTTCTACATGCGACCACCAAGTTCGACCATCGACCAAAAGAATAATCACAAAGGGATACACACATCCTCATCGTCTCATGCTCCAAAGGGGTCCGATCCAGCTGCATGCAATGGCCAGAACAACTCAAACAGGGCAGGATGGTGCGCATACTCACCTCCTTGAGGTTGAGCTTCGGCTGGACAAGAGAGGAGAATGGATGGTGATTTCAAGTGGCAGCCCCTCTGTTTGCTGCACATCGCCGAACCAATGTGGAAGGAGAAGAAGACTTGAATGGAGGTTCATCTCATGAAAGCTCACGGTTTAGGTGGTGAAATGGAGTGGATGGAAGGAAAGAATACAAGTTGGGTTTTGGGTATTCATCTGGTGTGTCTCACGGTTGAGAAGAAAAGTGGCTGAGTTTGGTTAAAATAAAATAATAAAACTGCAACCTTGGGGTCCCACCAGTAACGCACATAGGGCTGATGAGGCTGACTTCAAGTATTCGAATAATAGAAGAAGAGAAGAACAGAGTGCAGCTCATGTGTTGTGGTGTTTCTCCATGACTCTCGGTTGTGGAAGGAAGAAGAGAAGAAATATGGTTGGTTACTAATCAACACACAACGGCCAGCAAGGGTTTTTGGCTTGTTTCTAGTCTCCATTATACGTGTAGGAAGGATAAGGTGGATAAGTTTTTGTTCCTAGACCAATCAAGAGTAGCAATGCAGATTTTGTGTAAGATAACTCATGGTTCATTGGTAGAAATAGCTTGGGCTGAATGCACTCCCCCAATTAATGGACTTCGGCCGTCGCTTGTGGGCAGGAAATTGGGCTCATGTTTAATTTCTTGATGTACCTATTAGCTCATAATAATTTCCAAGTAGTAACTAGGGTTTCATAGTAGGTGACACTTAAAATTAACCCCATCCTACTCTTACATGCAGTTCAATCTCATGACATACGTCCCCCTCCCAAATTGTACTTTAAATACTTTTTCTAATAATTATTATTCCATTTTTACTCTAGGTAGCAACTAGGGTTCCTACTTATATTGTGATTAAGCATAATATTATCCCTTTCTAACTAGTGTTTTGAATTCTTAAAATTACATAAGTATTGAATTCTAATTTCCATTAAAATGATTTTCCTAATTAAATTAGTTCCACTCTAAACATAATTTTAATTCGAGTTTCAAGCATGCTGCACACCCCTAATTACAAGTTATGTGATTTCCTAATTTTTGCGGGATGTTACAAGGAGTCTTGGGAAATAAAACACCTGTTGTGGCAAAAGAGTTGATTGCTGAGATAGCGGCCAATGCTCAACAATTTGGCACTAGAACAAACAGCTGTGCAGTTAGGGATGTGCATGGAGCGGTTCAGTTCAGTTATTACCAAAAACCGAACCAAACCAGTTTTAGACGGTTTGGATTTTAAACCGAACCACTTTTTTAAAAAAAAAACTGATTTTTAATTTGTCCAAACCAGTTTAAAATCGATTTTAAAATCGGTTTGTGGTTCATAACCAGTTTTGATTTAAAATCGATTTTAAACTGGTTTTAATTCAAAACTGGTTTTAAATCAAAACCGGTTATGAACCACAAACCGGTTATCAAGATTATAACCAGTTTTATAACAAAAAATTTTTTGAATGAATAGGATGCAAATCAATGAATTCATAATGTAATTAAATGAATTCAAGAAATTGAAACCGATTTTATAATAGTTTTAAACTTTTAATTCATAATGTAATTAAAACCGATTTTAGTAACTTTCCCATAAACTGTATTACATGTAACTCTAAACAAGAATGTTAAAAGCAAGTTCAGGTAAAACGTAGCTAGCATTACTATTGACTTTTAGATATTCAGTGGAAGGTATTGTGATGAATCACTTGAATTCTAAACAAGAAACACTTTTTTGCTATTGAGTTTGCTTAGTTTTGGGTACCTTAATTAACTCCGGCTATGTTTTTCATGGTTCTGGCTTGAGTTTGGCTACGAAGTTTTCTCACTAGTCATTTTAATTTAGTTTCACAAAAAAATCCTCAACAGAATCAACCCTAAAATATATTATGAGCCAAGTTTACTGTCCAGTATTTATCAAGAAAAAAAAATAGATATAAAATGGAACATACTTATAGGGACGATGGTGGAACGGATGACAATAGCAACCACAACAACATTTTTGAAGCATCCATTTTTTTATAAAATATGGATATCCAAAATAAATGGATATCCAATTATTTTTTGTGGATCGGTAACTAAACGGATATAAAATATAAAATATGGTTTTACATAAAATTAGTTTTAGAAAAAACTAGTTTTTTAAGTGAGGTTCGGTTTGGTTATGGATCGGTTTGGATCTTTTGGACATTTTGCACATCCCTAAGTGCAGTGTTCCAAGTCAAGCTTCTCAATGCAAAATCCAATAGTGGCAGCAGCAGAAGCATCAACCACAGATAACTAGAGAATAGAGAACAGGCTTGATGAGTTGACATCAATGCTGAGGCAGTTGGCAGTGACACAGACAGTGCAACCTTCTGCTCAACAGATAAGGAACCCGTGTGGCATCTACTGTGATCCTTCTCACCCCACGGATGCTTGTCCTTCCTTACAAGACAACGGTTTTCCAAGTTGATCAGTCTGTTGCTGCAGTTTTTCCGGGAAAGCCAGAGTACCAGCAACAGCAGCAAAACAATCCCTTCTCTAATACATATAATCCTGGCTGGAAAAATCATCCAAATTTCAAATTGAGCCAGAATCAACAAATTGCACCATTCCAGCAGAGGCGGCAGTTTGTACCCTCATAGCAAAGGCAGAATTTCCAACAATCTGCACCTCCACAGCAAGTGCAGCAGCCACCAATGCAGCAGCAAGCCAGTAGCAATGGTCCTTCTTTGGAGAATTTAGTGAAGCAGATGGCAACTAATAATCTGCAGTTCCAGCAGAGGACTGAGTCTTCCATCCAGAATCTGCAAACATAGATTGGCCAGCTTGCAACATCAGAACTTGCTCTGATTCTTTTTGAAACTGCATTTTTCACTTACATGCATGAATATGATTGGGGCATTTCTTTCTTTCTTTACCCACTTTAGCCAGATAGTCGTCCCTTACATTATTATCCTTTGGTGAGCCCCTTTGTGCCTTTATATCCTTTGTTTCTTAACCCACATTACTAGCCTAAGTGAAAAACCAATTAATTCCAAACTCTGGAGATTTATTGAGCAATGGTTTTCACTGTGATGTTGTGTTTAAGTGTGGGGATTTGCCCGAGGCGTGCAAACGTTTAAGTGTGGGGGGTGACCATCTGATTCTTTTCTGCTATGCTATTTTAATGTATTGAAAAAAAACCAAAAAAAACAAAAAAAAATATGTGTTTATTTTTATCTTTTCATTATCTTTGTGTAGTTCTTAACTTTTGCTCTTGTAGATTTCTGGGGTGTTTAACCTTCTTTTCCATATTGCTATACATACCTTCACCTTAGCCCCATTACAACCCTGCATAAAGCCCTCTTGATTTGTGCATGCATGTGTTAGTAGCAGTGGAGAAGTAGAATTTGAGCAAGCCTATGGTAGAATGATTTTCTTGAGTAGATTTGAGTGATACATTGATTACCTGATACACTTGAGAGAAAAATATTGAGAACATCCTGCAAGGAACCATTTTATGTAATTGGCATGTACAGTTGAAATTAGCAGGTCTTGTGATTTGAGATTAAGGAATTTCTGTCCTGATTGATTTATGTGTTGAAGACTTGTGATCTTTGTATATTTCCTGTATGCTTGATAATTGTTAGAAGGGATTGGTTGATCTTAGTCTTTGCTTTCAATTTTGGTTTTTGCCTAGGAGTGCAAAAAGATAAGTGTGGGGGAATTTGATAACACATATTTTGTTACACTTATTTATTACTCTTGGTTGATATTTTTATGATTTATTTGAATTAAATAAAGGTCTTTTGGGTCAAATCAGAATTCTAGATTTTGATTGAGTTTAATTGATTTTCGTCATAATTTTCCATATTTACACTACTTTTGTATTTTGACTATATCTCACTCTACAGATGTCTGATTGACTCCGTTCTTGTTGTGTTTTGCAGCTAACATATAGTGCTACAATTTATATTTTCAGCTACTGAAGCACAATTCGGACGGGAAGATGGCCGAAACCTGATCCCAAGATGACGTTTTTTTGCTAGAATTTTATTTTGACGTTTGGACTTGTAATTCAGATTAGGACCCATTGTGTTTAGGGCCCAAAGCCATGTTTTAATGTTTTATTTTATTTTATTCAGTTTTTATTTTATGTATGGGCTGAAGCGGTGAAACCCTAATCCGTTTCGAATGACGGCTATCTAAGGAAAACTTTAGGAGTTTGACGACAGACAAAGTTTTCTCTGAAATTTCAATTCAATTTTCTTCTTCTTCTTCTTCTTGTGTTCTTGTTCCTTTTAATTTTTAATTATGTTTACCTTAGCCATGTGAGGCTAAGAACCCTTTAGTCAACCTAAGAGTAGCGGATTCCATGGATTAGTCACTAGGATCTGCGCTTTGTTTAAATCAGTTATGTTTCCCTTCCAAACTCAAATTGATATCGTGCGATTATGGATATTCAATCTGAGGTTCGTGATTGTGATTATGAAAAGGGATTAATCATCAGATTTGATGATTAGATTGATTGACCCTATGACCTTAAATCAACGGGCTGATACTCTGCGATTGTATGAGTAGAAGCACCGTATTTGATCAAACGCTAAGCGATCGCTTAGAGAGGGTTCTCAATTGAAAATAAGGATTCTGATTCAATTGACAATCAATCACGAGTATGATATCTTTTTATCTGAGGAAAGACGTCCTAGGAATCACAACCTTAGGTTGGTTATTTTTAATTTATGATTTCAAATTTATCTTTTTATATTCTATTTTTATTTAATTTAATCAACAACCCCCCCTCCCTTTTATATTTTATTTCACAGAGCGTTTCTGATTTTAAGCAGGTTCTTTAGGAGACGATACGAGTTTCCCTATCACTACAAAACCTAGCTCGGTAATTTGCGTGGGTTCGACAGCGCACTTCAAAGATCAGAGGAGTTTAACACTTCATCAGATTGTTCTTTTTCAGAGTTTTCAGATGTGGTTTCAGAAGAAGTTTGATGATCTAGTTTTAATTCAAAAGCTTCTTTGGAAGAAATCTCAGAGGAATTAGAACTCTGAGTGTTTGAGAAAGATTCTGTTGTTTCAGAAGATTGGGATTCATCTGTATCTTGGGATTCTGTTCTGATTGTGGCTAATTGATCTTTGAGATCTACCGTCACAAAAGTCCTTTTTGAAGAGCTGGGATTATATCTATGGTCTGTAGAATCTGACGACAAGGAAGGGGTTATATCCATTCTAGTTTTAGATGAATGTCTTCTAGAAGTAGAAGGTTGTTTTCCTCTTTCTCTTCTGATTCTTTGGTCATAAGGCCGGCTACTTGGAAAAGTCCAAGGTTTGGGAGGATGTGGATTAGTCCAGAATTCTGGTGGTTTTTGGAAAGGAGAATAATAATTTGGCATGGGAGGTGGCAAAAAGAGGTTGTAGCTTTCTACTGGTTCTGATTTTTGTTGAGATATGATGTTTTGTTCAATGACACATTCTAGATCTTGAATTTCTGCCATTAGTCTCCTTATTTCCCTATCTCTCATGTTGGCCTCTGGAGTAAAGCCTAGCTTTCTGACTTCTTCAAGCTACGCAATTTGCTGCATGTTCTTTTCATAATGCTTTCTCATCTTTTTTGAAAGATGTTGCAGACGGTCTTCTACAGTATCCATCTGATTATAAATCTTTTCAATCTTAGAATCAAGTTTCTCCAAAATAGAATTCTGGGCATAAGCATTCTCAGTCTGCCAATTAAGAACTTCTTCAGCTTGGCTTAACGGCTTCATCTTTCCATCTGGTTGGACTTCTCCTTGAGTAATCATAGGCTTGGTGGTTATTTTGGTGGTTGGGTCGATATGACTTTCTAAAGGAGGAAAATCCCTTTGTGAAAACATCATGCAAGGTATTGGTTGGATGGTTTACAGAGGTCCAGGCTGGCATCTTGAGAAGGTATCTTTTGGTGACCATGTCAAGAGTTCAGGGTTATTTGGTGGTTCTGGTGGAAGATCCTTCTTCTCTCAGAATTTCTAAACGTCTCTTATAGATCCAAAGAGGTTCAAATTTTTTCTGTGTCTTAAGACCTACCCACTGACCATTATCTGGGTCAGATCTTCTTTGGACAGGAGGAGGTGATTTGCAACGCCTACGACTCCTTGTATTTTCTTCTTTGTCTTCTTCTTCATCTGAAGTATCTTCTGTGTGCATCCAACAATCACACTCAGGATCACACATATTAGGATCTACATCCCATATGAAATGACCATCAATACAATCAGTAAAGATGGAAGATCCATCTGGCATTATCCCATGAACAGAGATCTGATCTGCAATATAACATGGAGATATCATCATAGACTGAAAAATAAGAAGAGTAGAACTGCTGGCTACTGCATCAGGATTCTTGAAGATCGTTTTGACAGTTCCATCAACAGACCTTCTGAAACTCGCCTCATGGGACTGGATGGGCTTGCTGGCTTTATGAATCTTTTCATAATTAGACAGTCATTCTAAGGGAATCAACTCTATCAGTTCTTCACGAGATATCTTTCTCGGAATCTGGATGATTGAAGGTGTATCTTCTGGATTTTTGGCCATGACAAACAAAGCATCAATGTGTCTATTAGGCAGCTGAAGAAGATCCACAACATGATCTTGAAGTCTATAGATCATCTGATGGTGAAGAGTTGTTGCATACGCCTCAGATACCTAATCAGCTCATCTGAGTTGTATCTGCACTTTCAACCTTTTTGGCAAGGCTCTATCTTTCAGACTCACATTATAATTTGGAAGATGGTTAAAACCACACTTCTCGCATGAAGAGTCGTCAACACAGTTCCAATAACAGCATTTTCATAATGGATTAAGCTAGAATCTAGCAGAGCGATTCGAGCTGTTACTGGTAAACCTTTCCTTCCATGGAGTGAAAGGATTAGTCTTATTGCACCAAAATGAAGTGCAGTATAGCCTTCTTGCCTCCAGTGAGTAATTAACTCAGTAGGAATCTCCAGATCTACATACTATTCTTGAGAAGTGGCATGTAGTTCACACTGATCCATTCTGGAAGATTGGACATATTCTTTCATTGTTGGTCTCCTGGTGGAGATCAACTTAGTGAAACATTTAAACACAGATCTCTATCTTTTGAAAATATTATAAGGACTGAGCAACGGTGGTACTGTTTCAAGGATCTTTGCATCTTCAGGGACATAAGAGTACTCTATAAGGTTTTCTATTTTTAAGGATATTTTTTAGGGTATGTTGATGAACCCTTAGTTCATCATGATATTTAGCAGGAATTAGGATCAAATTGTGTGATTAAATGATGAAAAACAAGGTTAATGTCCTAAGATGTCCTCAATTACAAGTTCAAGAGCTTTATTGGAAATTTGTATGATTCTTGTAGGAAAAGCAAACTTGAAAGACAACTGGAAAAGGAAGAAGATTCTGGAGCTCAAGAGGAGAAAAATTGCCTAAGTGTTGAGCGCTAAAACGTCCGCACTAAGCGTTTTAGCGCCCTGCTACAGGAAGAGGCCAAAACTTGCTGGTGATGAGCGCTAAAATGCCCACACAGAGCGTTTTAGCGCGCTGCTGCACTTAGAAGATGGAAAATTGCTGGTCTTGGGCGCTAAAACGGCCTGCAATAAGCGTTTTAGCTCCCTAAAGTGGAAAAAGGATTCTGGTCTTCACCGCTAAAACGTCCAAATCAAGAGTTTTAGCGTTGGAATCAGTTAAAAGCAGTTGAGCATACGTAAAGCATGGACGCTAAAACGGTCACTTATGGACGTTTTAGCGCCCACATCAGTTTTCTGTTTTTAATTGTAACACTATATAAGGCAAAGCCTTGACACTTAGAAAAAGCTCTGGATCTGAGGGATCTGAACTTTCTCTCTCTCTTAAATTTTAGTCTGACTTCTCTCTAAATTCTTTAGTTTTAGTTTTTGTATTAGGATTTCTTTGTAATAGTTTGAAGATTGAAGACTTTCAACATGGGAATGAAGTTTGCTTCTTCTTCTCTTATCTATTCTTTAGTCATGTCTGAGTAGAGTCTTTGTAGTCTGAATGCAATGGAACTCCATGATAATATTATGTTGATTTGATTAATATGATGAAGTATTTTTCATGTGTTGATTTGAGATTTTCTGAGTTAATTATTTCTATCAAGGAAGTAGTATAGAACAGAGATGTTTATATGACTTCTGTATTTGATAATCTCAACATCAGAATTCTAGTACTCAAGGGATTGATGCGAGAATTCTGATGTAATCTTAAAACTTTAGTTTTTCATGCATGTATTAAGAAAGAGATCACCAAGGGATTGGGGTTTCTGATTAATGTATCTATCAGGGTAGTAAGGGATTACATCTTGATGATACGTAAAAGGTTGATTAACATCACATGGAAAGGAATTCATCATATGATCAATTTTTTACATGGGTTATTATGGAGGAAAGTTGTTTTCTGACTACTTGTTGTTTTATTAATTTGTGTCAAATTACTTACAATCAATTTTCTGGTGACAAATTATTCATGATTTTTACAAACTCTTATTTGATTCAAATTAGTTTTCTATGGTATATTGGTGTTTGAACACAATTCCTCGTGGGAACGATCTTTACTCATCATTTTATTACTTGTACGACTAGTGCACTTGCTAAATGTCCAACATATGTGTTTAGGAAGGGACATGGAAGATTGTAGCACAATAGGCTGGGTATTTTCAGTGTTTGTGTTATCCATGAATTGAGAAGTTCCTCTCTTACTCACCTCATATAATATTATTACTATACTTACCCTTTCTCTGAAAGAAACTCGAAGAGTTTCCTTAAAGCTGCCTTCATCAGGCAGGGAGCCTGTAATCAGGGATGACACGGTGTTAGGCTCTGATACCAAGTGGTCGGGAGCCTCACAATCCTTAAAAATCCATACTCTAATCTTCCCTTAGCATGTCCCTTTTTTTGAAAAATTTTTAATATGGTCCTAGATCACGATGAATTTGGTGGTCCTTTATCAAAAAAGAAAATATTTTCTTTCATTTATACTCCTGTTTTCTTTCTAAATTCTCTCACAATCCTTTTTTCTCCTATTTTTGGAAAAGGAACACAAACTCCCGGTACACCAAAGACAAGCTCTTTCTTTTTCTTGGTATGTATGAATATATTTAGCCTATTCTTTCGGTGAGACTAAATTTCTGATTACGCTATAATCCCAAAAAAATATTTATCTCTATAGGTTGTTTTAAAAATTCACTGTTACATTGACCTATACTTTTAGATAAATTAATTAATATATCTCATCAAATTATACTTTTTTTCATTACCCATTCATTTTAACATACAAGAAATTTTCTAACCGACGGAATTCAAATTCATACACATTTTTTAAAATGTAAGTAACTCATACGCACATGTTCTTAAATTAGATGAAGAATTTTCAGGATACTTAACCAACCTATACATATCTTTAATTTAAATTAATATATGAAACCTCTATAATTTCACTATTAAAGAAAAGAATCTAGAGGCAAATTTTCAATTATACTTACACAATCTTAAGTTATCACTTCACTTAGTTTTTTTTACCTCATCTTTTTTTTCACTTTCTATTCAATTTGAAATTATATATACGACACTTTGACTAGGACTAAAAGTGTAAAAAACATACCACCTAAATCTTAATTAAAAAAAGAAGGGAAATTGGTGCTACATGAGATTGGTTTATTGATATACCAAATCAGTGATGATGCTTGAAAAATAAATTGAATAGAAACTGAGAAAGTGGAAAAATAAAATATGAGGTAAAAAAATTCTTAACTTAAAAAGATAACTTATAGAGCTTGCAACTTTTCATGTTCCATGAGAAGATGAAGCTTCCTATTGAGAGAGAAAGGAGTGGACCCATCTTGAAAAAAATAAAAAATAGAAAAATAGCTTGCACGGATATTAAAGTAAGAGTGGTAGAAGAAGAGACTTTTCATGCAATATGAGAAGTCTTTTTTCCTAACTTATATATGTATAAGCATATTTGAATATTTTGCCTCTAGATTCTTTTCTTTAGTACCAGAATTGGATGTATAGTATTTACGTTAGCTTCTCTTTCTTTCCCAAATAATATTTACATTATCTTTCATAGTATTTTAAAGAAAAAGTAATTGTTAGTGTTTAATGATATATTTGGAAAATAAAAAATCTAGTTTAGTAAGAGTTTATATCAATTGCAATATGCCAAATGTGTAACAATCATTTGTAAAAAAAGGAATTTCTTATCACAGGTTCTTACCAAGTTTGAGTGATTATGGGTAAATAAAACAACACCCCCTTCTCTTTTTATTTTCACATATCCTCTTCCTCTTCCTCTTCCTCTTCACATACACACACATTTTCAATTCTCCTGCACTTCCCTTTCTCTATAGAGTTGCACCTGAAAGTTGGACATACTTTAGGCATTGTGGAAAATTATCTCCTCCTCTCATGGAGCTCACAATCAATGTCTTTGCTTTGAGTCCTCTTTTCATATTTGTTCTCTCCAATGCAACCATCGCTGCCCTCCTCGTCCAATCCTATCACTTCTTTGCCATGTGTGGCCCTTGCAATCACTGGAGTTAGTCATCGAAGGGGAAGGGTCTTATGAATCTTGGAAAATTTCATTAATGAATCTTTAAGATACAATCAGAGAAACCACATATACTTACAGAGAAAGAGAAACTAAAATGAAGAAAGAAAATAATACACATGTGAAGAGTAAACAATCCTAACTAACTGCTAAACCAATCATAAACAAAATAACAAAATTAGTTTCAAGGCTCTGGTGAGGTGGCTCTCTTTAGTTGATTAAAATCAGAGGGCCGGTAACACCCCTTACAAGTTGAACTATGGATGTCCACTAGTCCTAACTTGGAAATGGCACCTTGAAAAGCAGTAGCTGGCAACGAGCTTGGTAAACACATATGCAATCTAACGAGAAGATAAGACTGGAAGAAGATGAATAAGGCTTGTTAGAACTTTTTCATGCACAACATGGCAATCAAGCCCCACATGATTGGTATGTTCATAGAAAGTGGGGTTATGTGCTAGGTAAATAGCAGATGCACTATCGCAATACACTGAAATTGGCTGAGACTAAGGAAAATGGAGGTCTCAACCAATTTCAGTATATATATATATATATATATATTTATGTATATAAGAATTGCAATGTGAGGCCGATTAATAAATTGGTCGTACAAGTTGAGTGTATCCGTATAAAGGATAGCTCCGGTGGAATCATTGTGATTAAATATTGTCGTGAACACATCCGATCATCGGGTGGTTCCAACTATTATGTGAAGTAGAGATATAGATATATACTGGTGTATTTGGATGATTGTTGTGTTTTCTGGTAATTCTGGTTAATATGAATTACTGATTAATTTGATTAATGTGAAGTTCTAATCAAGCTGGTTTAGGAGGATTGTGTATTGCTGATAATTTTGATAGGAGTTTCTGAAATAATATGAAATGATTGGATAAATAATTAAAGAGACTCTAAATTATCAGATAAAAAGTAAGAGATTTTGTATATGAATACGATTGTTTGATGGTGTAAAATATATAAGTGTATTATTAAAGAGAGTGTATGGTGTTGTCTATGCATTGTATCTGACATGTTACGCAAGAAGTGAACTCGTGGGTGGAGACTTCTCTATAAACCCAGAGCTTATTGAGATTATTCTCACCCCACGTTATGGGGACATATTTCTAGTACATATGATGTTGGAGATAGATCCATTGATAAGAGGCCAGTACGAAGGGATTAGAGATATGCATGGAGCAATTGGAAGAACAATTGCATGTTTTGTAAAATATCTGCATGTATGTTTTGGTGTGGCATGACTAGTATATGATCATGCAGTTTAATGTATCTGGTGTAAATATTCTTTTAGAAAGGCCTATGTTGCCTATGTAAATATTTGTAGAAGTGTGATAGAGATATGTATCTGTATGTACATATTTATGTTTTAGGTTAATGTAAATGGTGTGGAGCCATCTTGTGATAGTTTGAATGGAACGAGTATTGTGTCTATCAGGTGTTAATTGTTAAGTGGGAACGGAAATGTCCAATAAACAGTGGAGATGCTGTCAAAGTATACATAAAACATAGTGAAATTATCTAGGACTTTGGAGAGTCATATTTAACTCAATTCTTAGTCAAATGAGAGCTATCATTTTGAAGCTTAGAATGTCCTAAAATATGGGACTGTGGCAAATAATTCCCGGTTTTTCATTGAGTGTAAACTGCCCAGTTTCGTGGATTGTGAGACAGTTTCTGTCTGTCAACTTTAAAGTTTAATATATGGTTCGTTTCTTATCGAAACAAGGCTTGTGATATATCAAACTGAAATTCTAGGTGTCTACTATAACCTATATAATTTTGAGAGAGAAATGATTTTTGTAAATCCTGCAAGTTTAAAAACAGTGATGGAACTCAGAGTGGTTGTTTGCTGCCTATTGACAGTTTTGAACAATTAACTTATGGCGACCATATTCGGAGTTGTATAGATCCAAATGAGGCTTATGATACCTTGTTGGAAATCTTAGGGAGTCTAGTTTAACATACTAAAATATGAGAATTTATGGGCAAATAGTTAGGTACAGTTTTGAAAAATATCGAACCTACCTTGGTTAGGTAGAATGTGTAATTTGTGTTTTAAGCTTTGTTGGTTTATGGGAACCACTTAACATATTTAAATATGTATTGAATGATATTTAAGCTATAGAAATTTATGTTCCGCAATTGTTTTTGGTTATGATCATAATATGAGAATTGTTTTAAATACAGTTGTTTTAAAATAAAACATTGTTTATAAATGAAAAAGTTTTACCGCATTTCAATTCAACTGTCGTGATTATAACTGAGCTTAATATCATATACATGTTAATACGCCGGTACGAAATAGGGTGTTACTTTCAACAAGCATATACAGATTTACACCTTGAGGGAAAGGTGTCTCTTAAAAGGGGGCAAATGTTAAAGAGAATGTAGCTATAGTGCAGAAGGAGAAAAACGTTAGAGTGAAAGTGTGTCCATCGTGGGCCTTGAATTATGTACAATAAAATGTAATTCACTTATAGGCTAGCTCATTAGTTAGAAGAAGTTACACATATGTGTGATTGGGCGTCAAGTATAGTTGAGTAGTTATGCCACATAAACTAGGGGATTGTAAGAATAAATATCACCATGTGATATGTGAAAATCATGTAAATAATATCAATGAAGTTCTAAGGCTTTTCATCTAAGGGTACGCGTCCCTTTCAATCACATAATCAAGTGGGCCTATATAATGCATCCCATATGAGTCAAAACTTAGACAGTTCTAATTAAAACAATAAAAACTACAATTAATTGTATTGCATAATAATTATAAAAATTCTAATAATAGCCCATTTCTTTATTTCAGGCAAGTTGTATCTTCTATAGATTTTTTATTAATGAAAGCTGACCTTGATCATCGAGTTTGATACACTCTTTATGCGATATGACAACATGCATAAACCAATCAAAAGCATAAGGCATATTTTAACTACTTTTTTTGTTGTTCACATGGACAAGTGAAGCAACGAAATCAAGATGCACCGGTAGAGTGTATTTGAGAATCTCATGAGTGATGAACTATTTTCAGTTTGTTGGGCAAATGACTTCTTTACGAGAGGATGTTAAGGAATACGTAGAAGGGGGGTGAAAAGGTGTTCTAACTTTTTTTAAAAAAAAAAATTCTTAGTAGATCCTTAAAATTGATATGTCTAGACAAAATTTGAACAAACAAGTTCTAGCAACACGCCAACACAATTAGAATGATTGTTGTCAGATTATTTTTCAAATTAAATTCAAATAATAGTCACACAGACAATCCAATAAAATATCAAAAATCTTCTTAATGCCTAAACTGCTCCAAGCTCTGAGAATTCTCTCAAGTCGAACTTAGGAGTTCACCAACTTCCTTCTCACAAGAACTCCACACACTTAGTGTATTCTTGAGGCTCTAAGCCTTGAGAAACAGTCTCAAGCCAAGCAAGGGTCACCATCCCACTCAATTGCACCCAACACACCTGGGACAAATTTACCGCACACAACTACTCTACTTTTAGAACACCAAACATAATTCTTAGATTTATAACAGAAAAATATTCAATCAATACAGTGTCCTAGCACATTAAATATATCATAATTATGATGAAACTAAGCTTAAAAAATGTATGCCAGTATGAGAGCATAAAAATCAAACTTAAAATCCTTAATCAAGATTCACAAAAATTCAGAATAACTCAAGATTAAGCTTCAACTCAACAAATAGTAAGAGACTACGAATTATTCATAATTTACTAGTAGAGAATATGAATTATTCATAATTACTCAATATACCTCAAAGTATCAGAATAATTCTTCTAATCAAAGAATAACAGAGGATAAAGAGTTTTCTTAGAAAATACCGCAACTAAGATTCACAATAATCCAATTAAACTTGCTTCACCAAGAATTTTGAATTTCAGCAGCCAAGAGAGATGAATGCAGATTCGTTCTTGAGTTTAGGTTTCAAAGAAATGCTTCCAATGTCCAAATCTTGAAGAACAATGGAGTGATTTCGTTTTGCCACAAATTTACTCAAAAATCAAACAGGATAATCACCAATAAAGATGCAATGAGTTTAGGGTTTGAATTTAAAAATTTATCGAACAAAACTTGGAGTTTTTCCTTGGAAGAAGATGAAGAGCACAATTGTATTCTGAAGAAAGGTTGAGGAGCATAGTTTCAAATACGAAGAGGAGCAATTTTTGCAAAGTGACAAAGTCTGGTTTCTTGAAAGATGACTTTCGTAAGGAAGATAACGAGGAAGAAAAAGAGAGCGTTATTTTCGTATTTTTCAGACAGAGAAACTTGATTCAATTTTTTTCTTTGTTATTCTATATTTCAACTTTTCTTCAAGCGGTTATATATGTATATATAAAAAAAAATTAGGTGCACCGTTTCTTTTGACAAAGGGAAGACTTGGTTATTTGTTTTGACTGTGGTCAAACTTGTTTTAAAAAAATATATACACCCACATCAAAGGTAAGATTTATATTTTTAAAACAAATCTTTGAATGGTAATCTTAAAGCAAGTACACCCATGTGACAAAGTTTGAAAACATATGCTGATGCTTTTTCATTTCAATAGCCAATTATTCTTTTTAGTTTGAGAAGTCAAACCATTTTTTATTAGTTTTTATTATTAAAACCTATACTTTAATATGATTTAGATTTTAATTTTAAAAAAATTTAGTTTTAATAAAATGCATTAAGCTAAATGCGTGTAATGCAAATTATGCAATGGAGTTTAGAGACACAATATGTAATATAATAAAGTGTGTAACAAAAATCTAAAAATACTTAACCCAACAATTTTGCTTCCAATTTTCAATTTGAGAAAGTCTTCGCTAAACTTTGACATCATCAAAATAGTTAAGCATGTAAGAGGAACTTCACAATTAACATTGTTTAGGATAACAGTGAATTGTTGCATCAGTGCCCCATATTCGAATATCAGCCATTAAGTTGGTCCCGACTCTCCGTAACAAAATCAGGATTCATTCTCTTTCTAGGACAGCCTCCAATATGTGATCTTGTTTATGGACTTCAAAACGAAGTCATTTCTGTTGTCCAAGCCCATAGTTGAAAGTTAAAAGAATGAGCCCATATAAATTGCAATACATTTGAAACCAGGCCCTTATGTTTGAATATATGTCATATTTTTTTTATACATGAATAGATGTCCTATTATTTAAGTGCAACCATTTTATATGAACTGGATCAACATTTGTGACATATTAGATCAGTTCTTGATACGATCGAACCCGCCTAAGAATTTGAAGATTTTTTTTTTAATTTTTAAAATTTGTATTGGTATTTTTACCGTTAAGATTTATAACTCTTTAACATGTAATTAAAATTATAAATAAAGAAAAAAAGAACAACACAAAAGTAATATATAATATAAAATGAAAAGAGAAATGTATAGAACTCATCACAAATGTGATAAAGCTCGGAACATCAACCTCCCGTGTTCACTTATATAGAAATAGAAGCCAAATCTTGAAGAGCAACTATAGTTCTTTCTTAAAAAATTGTTCTAAAGCAACGCGGGCTTTATATAGAATATTAAACCCAAGTGTTTGATTTTTTGGTATTTAAAAAATATGAAAAACTAATATTTTTTCAATGTGTTTTTTCAATGTATAGGAGAAAGGGAGGCTAAAATTGTGTATTTTTTCAATGTAGAACATAAAAATAATATTTAAGTCAGGACATCTCATTAGATTTTCGATTAAGATAAAGAAACAAAATGGGTCTTTAGTTTTTTTTTTATTTTGATTTATAACTCTGTAAGCTTATATCTAGATTTCAATTATTGTTTCCTTAAGCAGCTTTTTATTATTTCCCCAATGGATTTTTTGGTTGTTCCTCAATACAAAAGAACGTGTATTTTCAATTAAAAATATGAAGTAAATTTACTTTAAACGCGGTTGAGTAGTAAGAAGCAGAACTTACGAGTTCCAATCCATTTGTTATTGGTCTCGGAGTAATTGACAGGACTAATTTCAGAGTAGAAGGCAGACCAATGCTACATAAAGTTTGTGACTCATGCTAAATTCTGAGAATCCATTTATTTTTCGTTGTACACTTTGTTAAGTTACTACACGCTTTGTTTTCGAGTCGTACTATTAATGTTTTATTACTTATATAACTAAGATTATTCATCATGTTTTCTTGATTTCATTCTTCTAAAACTCACTTTTATTTTGTCCTTTTAATAAAATTTTATTGATAAAGTAAAATATCATTTACAAGTTATTGTTATAGAATATGAGAAAGAAATCTTGATTTCATCACATTTGCAATTAGCAGATGAAGGTGGTGTGGTTTTCTTGTTAAACTATTTCTTTTGAAAATAGAACAAAAAGACATTATTATCCATAATAAACTAGTAGTTATGGCACATTAGGTAGGGACGACAATTTTCAACTGGACCGTTGACACAGCACGAATATGACACTAAAAATTTGTGTTTGGGTCGACTCATTTTTAAATTCATATTGGCAAATCTGATCTGAAAAAATTTGTGTTAGGTCACAAGGCAACCCGCGAAGCTAATATTGACCTGCGTTAATCTTTTTACAGGTTATTCGTATCGTGTTATGTTGTAAACAGATTATTCGTATTTTATCATATCGTGTCAACCCGCATAATAAATAACACAATTTGGTGATGATAAGTTTTTTTTTTTTTTTTAGAAACTTGGTGATGATAAATTATTTGTGTCGTTTCAACTTTTAAAATAAGTAGATTATTTTCGTGTCAAAATTGTAATCCAATTTTAAATTTGTATCGTATTCAATGTATTCGTATTTATATTGAATTTATGCCGTGTAACATGAATTCTCAGCCCTAACACTAGGCATTCAATTTGTCATGAATCTTCTCTTTCAAAAGTTTATTAGATAAAACAATTGAATGATTTTTAACATAACAAATCTAAATGAATGAATGTTATCCTACTTAATCAAATATCACAAGTAAAGGTAATGTTATCCTACCCTTAGGTCTTAATTAACGTTATAATAAATAAATGTTAGGCCATCCCGTTAATCTAACCTCCGTTGCGCTACATTCATATGCATCTGTCCCAGTTAGGCTCATCAAGTATCAGAAGCCAAAATCATTAGAGCAATTAAAGATCAAAATAGTGCATTGGTTAAACGCATTACGTGTCTTTACCCTAGCGATTGCATATTCAATGAATATCTTGACTTTTGGGGACAAATAATTAAGACTCTAGTTCATGTAAGGATAGTCTATGACCCGTAAAACTTTGTAGGTTCACATTGTTATAGTGACCTCTATCTATCTTTCAAATGAATGTCGGTATTTGGGGTTAACTAGGCTTAGCTAAATTGTCAACTGAATTATTGGCATATTCAAAAATTAGGTAAAAACTACTTCTATTGGATAAATCTGTTTTGTGAAAGTGACTATCACCTTAAGCCAAGTTCAATTCAAATTTTCAATCTACAACTAAAATGTTTATGCAATTGATGAGTGGCAAATTAACACATAATGCTGTTTAGGAGGTTTTTTTTTTAAATTTCTCATTTTCTTGTAAGCAAAAGTTAAGTTAAATAGTTTTTTAGAAAACCTCTTATAATAAAAAAAAATATAATTTAAAAAAAGCTAAAAATCAAAAGCTCCTAAAAAGAATTTTTTTTAAAATTATATTAATTTTTTTGAAATAAACAATTTTTAAGTAACTAAAAATTGTATATAATCATCAAACAGTTCTTAATGTTATTTTTAAAGATTTTTTTCAACTTTAATTTAAAAATAACTTTAAACTAAAAAAAATGTCAAACATGTTCGAAATGGAAAATTCCAGCATGCCACCGCAGGGACCAACATCCCTTCATTATAGATGATATCTGTACCCAGTACCCTGTTTTTATTGTCAGTTCTTGCATACAAAAGTTGTATATGTGCTTCGTTGAAGGCCCCACCTTGCAGCATGAGCCTCGTATTAAAGACAAAAGGCTAGTGACATTGAATAGAGAAGCCAGCTTCTCATGAAGGCTATTGTAGTATACTAAGTCTAGCCTCTCTTTATCAACTGCATATGCCCAAATGTTGTTGGTGAATTATTGCTTCATTTTCTTTCGTTTGAAAGACCAAAGAGGTGAATCCACCAAACACTTTTCTCTCATATAATTATCAAGAAACCTACTTCACTTTTGCATACAAGTTTAAGGGATATTTAAAAATAAATATTCTACCAAGAATAAAAAGCATTATTGAATACCCAAATATATAAAGGAGAAGGTCGAAGCATATATTTTATACACATTTCCATTGATTAACTTTGTTCCCTTTTCAGCTTAAGAAACTTCAATTAATTAGGAATTAAGGTAATCTTAAGTAGTTGATTCAGATTATAAGCACAATTAGTGATGGAGCGACGGAGGGGTTAGTGGGACGAGTGCCTCCCTTCAAGTGTATATATAAACCTTTAGAATTGAGTAATATTTTTGATTTTTTGATTATATATTTGACGTTCGCTCCCCTTCAAAATTTATTGAAGTCATTAATTATAAGTAACGTTTTTGATTTTTTTTTATCACATAAATAATTGTAAATTTTAAAGAAATTTTTTTTACATTATAATTTCGCCCCTTCAAAAAAAATTCCTGAATCACAAAGACTATACTACAAAAACCTTAGCCTTACAATAACTAGGCCAAAAGGCTAAATTATGTACATGCTAACACACTACAACTATAGAAAATTTTCCATCCACAAATTGGTTCTTTTTCTCTTTTGCCTGAAACTAGAAACCTATTGGTCCAGTAGAGGGACTCAAGGATATTTTTTTTATTTCTATGAAAGAATTTGTGTCTCAAAATCTGATACCTATAGTCCTAATGTATAATTATATCACGAAGATATCATGTCAACCCAAGTAAGTAACAAATCGATTTGAAAATTAATTAGTATATATATATCAACCATTTGTTCCTTCTTTTTCCTATCCTAGTCAATATTCACGGGACCCTTAATTGCTTAATCCGTCTTAGTTACCTGTTGGACTCGTGGTGCTGTACAAATGACAGTCTTTCCTTTTCTGTCTACTATAATTGATCTATTGTCCTTTTTTTTTTTTGTCTATTTTGGTTTTTTTATTTGGGTTGTTGTTTACCTGTAGACAGTAATTTATTTCCTATTCCCTCAAACAAAAGACACATTGGGACTCAAAATGTGCTTGATACAGAGACAATCATGTTCCATAGCTTTCCATAACTGGATGATCTGTGTCACTGCTGGAAGATAAGCCAGTTTTTCCTTTGTCTTATACCCTTCCTTGTTCTTGGTGGCTCAGGAAAGAGATGTATCTGGCAGTCTGAATTACATGATTTCTCTTCCTATGATTGGTGTCTGTGAGTGTAATTGGGCACCAACTTGAAAGGATAATATGCTTGCAGTTTTGGGTATGAGGATATTGTTTTGATAATTTCAATATGATAGAAATAGTGATATTGCAGTCTGTGTTATTGCTGACTTAGGTGAACCTTACTGTCACTAGAAAATAAAGATGGAAATTCTCCTACTGTTTAACGTATGAAAATAATGAGGATATTTATTTATTATCTCCAAAAAAAAAAAAAAAAAGATTATGGCTGTGGACAGAGAATATTAAATTTGAACAAACTTTTGTTTGAACCTTAAAACATAATCATGACTTGGTCCTGTTTTTTTGTGGTTTAATAAAAGAAGTGGGTTTGGGAATATAGAGCTTTCGAAGCATGTGGGTCCCTATTACAGGCAAATTAGAGCTAGTTTGGTAGAAGAATGTTAAAAAAAAAAGCTGGTAACACCCAACATTTGCCCTCAATTATTCATCTAAAAGTTAAAACACCTTCCAATTTTATAGAAAAGAACTTATCATGAATAAACATGAGAATGTCATTGCTTTCTTCCTAATAGAAGGTTTTCGACTTTTCTAAATAATTGAGGGGTTCCATTTTAAAAAGAAAAGACATGTCTCTTGCAAGATTTTCTCCTACCAATGGATAATAACTGCAGCTGCTAGATTTGTTTAATGCTTAATGCTTTTGTCTCTGTCTTCAACAAAGCAATAGTCTGTTGGTACCCACCACTAAACAAATCATTACAAGTACTAAATAAACAATGTTACTTCTGCTCATTGATACAGAGAGTAAAGTCAAAAATCCCCTTAAGGAAATAAATTGAAGACAACAAAATGGGCTATAAGGTGTTTGTGCAAGAAGACTAAAAGAAGAGAGGAGGAGGTGCTTGAGCATGCCCCTTCTTTGTGAACTTCTTTTTCCTTTTTCACTTTGGCTAGTCTGCCATAAATTTAATGAAAGTAAAAGTTGCTGTAGAAGTTGAGAATTATCTAAATCCCAAAAGAAAACTAACCCAACTACTCCAATAGTCATTGTTTGTGGAAGTAATCATGACTATCCCAATAAGAGGGGGCGAAAAGGAAGGAGAAAAAAAGGGCATTTTGGAAAGAGGGAAAGGTTTGGCTTACAATATAAACAAGATTTATCAAGATTTTATATAATCTCTTGACAGAAAGTAAAAGTGTCTTTTCCTAGTGAGATAGCATAGCAAGGACAATGGAAGTAATAGACAATTTGCTTTTATAATGATCCATATATAATTTCACAATGATTGGGGTTAATTATCCACGGGAGAAACCTTTTGCCGAAGGAAAAAGCAAATAAAAGTTGGAAGATGGGCGGGGTGGGGAAAGCTACGTGGTAAGAAGGAGAAAATTGGTGTGATTGACAAGACAAAATCATTTCAGTAATATTTTTTTGAATTTTCTCGATATATTTTCAGCTGACACTTAAAGATTAATTCTTTTGAAGTGTAAAGATTATTTTTTTTATACACACACGGTCAGAAATTAAACCTCTATCAGCATACTTGAGAGATCCAATCATCTAATAACTGTTTCGGACTTTGTTGGTCAATTCTGTAATATTAAGAAAAGTGAATGGTAATAACTCGAAGCTATATCAATTTTGTAGTTAGCTACAACTAGATAACATAATGGCAAGGCAATAAGTCTGAATTGATAGTTGAAGAATTTGTGTTTCTCAAATATGTATGATAGGTGTTTGAGGTCTGAGTAATTTATAAAATTTCGACTAATGAGGGTAAGGATATATCTTTGCATATTGTAAATATTAAAAGAAAAGAAAATTGTATCCAGTGATTTGTTATTACTTTTTGATTTACAGAAATAAAATTTGAAAATAAAAGATATATAAGCTGAGAGAGAGCGCAATATAACTTTTATAAAAGAATCACTTGGAGGGATAATACATGCGCATTTATGTTATTAATTTTTAAATATTTCTGAATTTGTTGAGAATTATATAAAAAATTTATGTATAAATTTTTTAGAGGTGTGAAAAAAATTATATCAATCAACTTAAATCAAAAACCAAATTAAATCATATCATAAAAAATTAATTTTTACAAACTAATTTAAGAATATTTTCGAACCAGTTAAAGAATGGAATCATTTTTTAAAATCAATTCGCTTCTTCAAATTGAATCCTTATGTAAGTTTGATTTGATTCGGAATATAAAACCAAATCAAACCCAATCATACCAACTTTTAGAAATATAAAAATTATATAAACTAAATCAAACTGTACCATATATATTTTTCTAAACCAATTTAAGAATCGAACTATTTTTTTCAAAATGATTTAAGAACTGAAATAATTTCAAAACCAGTTAAGAGTGTGCATGACAACCATTCTATTCCCTAGCACTGTTTCTAAAAAGAAATAATTCTTTTCTATTTCTGTGCCATGGAACAATTCCTGAGAAAAAATGTGTTTGATAACATGTTCTATTTTATTCTGAGAATGAGAATTGTGTTTGATAACACAACAAATAATATAATAAAAAATAATTCCTATTAAATATAAAAAAAAATTCTGGATCATCACTTTCCTTTCCACATGGTCTAGTTGTGGTGGTGGCGGCGGCGGAGGCGGCACGGTAGTGGTGGTGGCAGTGACGTGGTGAAGATAGTGGTGGTGGTTGTGACGGCAGTAGATGCGACGATGGCGATGGTAATGGTGGCGACGGCAGTGGAGGTGACGACAGTGGTTGCGACAATGGTGGTGGGTATGGTAGTTGGTGGCGGCAACAATGGTAGCAGTGGCATGGTGGTGGTGGTTGTGAAGGCATCATGGTTGTGGTGGAGGTGGGAGTGGCTGCGGCGATGGCGGTGATGGTGGCGATGGTGGTAGTGGTGGCAATGACGTGGTGATGATAGTGGCGAGGGTGGTGTAATGTTGGCGATGGTGGTGGTGGTGATGGTAATGGTTGTGACGATGGTGGTGGTAGTTGGTGGTGGCGGCAGCGACGACGATGGTGGTGACGGTAGTGGCTGCGGCAATAGCAGTGGTGGGTGGTGACGTGGTGGTGATGGTAGTGGTGGCGTCGTGGTGGTGGTAGGATGGCTATGGAGGGTGGTGGCAGTGGTGTGTGATGGCGATGATGGTGGTTGCGATAATGGTGGTGGTGGTTGATGGCGGTAGTGGTGATGGTGATGGTGCGGTGATAGTGGTGATGGTGGTGATGACGGTGATAGTGGTGGTGGTGGTTGTGGTGGTGGTAGCGGTGGTGGTGATAGGTGGAGGTGGTGGTGGCATCGTGGTGGTGAGGGGTTGTGATAACGACACTAGTGGTACGATGGTGGAGAGTGATTGAGAGGGATAAGTGTTTCTCATTTTGTGCCCGGGAACAAAAAAGCAGAATTTGTTTTATTCTTTTTCTGTTCCCCAGCACAAAAATTAAACTGGTTCATCCTGGGAACAAAAAAATAAAACGGTTTTACCAAACGAGTTTCCTATCCATTTCTGTTCCCGGGAACAGAAATTAAAAAAGAATTGATTCCGGAAAGGTTGTCATGCACACCCTAAGTGCCCCCAAACCAATTCAATAGAGGTGGCAAAACGGATCGGCCCGCCCCACCCCGTCGCCAATCCGCCAAAAACGGGTTAGCCGCCCCGCCCCGCATTTTGATATAGGTTGAAAATCTCAACTCACCTCGTTTTGTGGTGGGTTGACGGGCCAACTCCCTTAAAAAATAAAAAAGAATTATAAATGAAAAATAAATTATATTTTATTAATTTTAAATATTACTGATTTTCGTTTCACAATTTTCTTAGTTTTTTTTTTAATCTCAAGCCTAAATGTATACTAATATTTAGTTATATATTTTTTAGGAATTGGCAGGTTGATCCGTTGGGTTCAACCCATATTGTCACCTCTACAATTCAACATTGGAGTTCGATTCAACATATAAAACCGAACCATACAATTGCAACCCCTAAAATTTTCATAAAATTTAATTTTTCTTTAAAATTGTGCATCTTTTGCTTATATGACTTTTGTCTTAACAATTTTTTCTCATTGATATTTTGTTCTTATGACAAATTCTTGCAAGATACTTGCAAGTTTATGCGTATCTTCTTGGAAGGACAATTGTATGGCGTCTCACTCATTATAAAAACATACTATGTTTCAAATTATTAAATAAATCAAATGGTGATATATGATCTTAGTGTTAGAATTAGAGAACCCAAAATTTTAAGTAGATTTTTATTTTCAACAAACTTAAAAAGAATTTTCGAAAGTAGTCTTTAACATCATATCTTAAACAAAAACTTTTAAAACTGTATAACTTAGTAAGTCTTAATTTTACTTGTAAAATCTCCGTTTGAACTATTCATTTTGAATGTAAAACTTCTTCTTATTCGATTATTCACTTAGAACTCACATTTGAATTTCTGTCAAATAATTTGTTGTGTGATTAATGCATTTAGTACAATTTTCTTATGGCACAATCGAATGTTAAGAGAGCAGTGATTGACGGTAGAACAAAATAAAATAAAAAATTATTTAGGAGTATCCACAACATCATCGTAACAAGCTAATCCCACTTTATAAGTTTGTTGTTCACCAAAGTCCAAACAATCTAGAACCTAATATGTAAATATGTATAAGAACTTAAAATTCTCCAATCTATAATTAGTTAACAAATTTTATAAAAAGAACAATTCTAACTCCTACTCTATGTAGCACCGATACGGACACGAGACACGTAACACGATACGACACGACACTCCGACACGTTAATTCTAAAAAATGTTAGATTTCGACACGTTAGTACACGTTTTGATATTACATAAAAATTTTAATTTATGTAATATATATTGTATGTAATATTTAATAATTTAACAAAATAAATGAATCTAAACTTATAATATTCATAAATTTTGAAAAGAAACATAAGATATCCCAAATATTTATATTAAATTCAATAAAATGGTAATCGTAATTTAACGAATCTAATAATTGAAACTAAAATCTCAACGCAACGCTACCTTTGAACCTTTTTTTGAATTTCTATATCACGTGTTGGAGTGTCGGAGAGTGTCGAAGTTTCCGAGAGTGTCGGACACGACACGTCAGGATTTTTGAAGTGTCGGTGCTTCATAGCTCCTACTAATTAACCTAACTAATTTTTCTAATATATAATTCTCTAAGTTATTAAATAAAAAATTACTATATATTTGTATGTTCCAAATTTATGAAATGCATTTATTTTTCATTTAAAAAAAAATTAAGTTAGAAAGATCATCTCATAAAAAATTATTAAGATGATATTTAAAAAGATATATCAAAACAACATCCACTCATCAACTTGGTGATATTATTCCGGTCATCTATTGCAAGGAAAGCGAATTACGAGGGAATTATTGCTGGTCGTATATGTTGAAACATGTCGTTTAGCTCGCACGCACGATTGCAATTTGCAAGCAAGTTGCATGACGTCTCTACAACTCTTTCAAGTTTGAAGTACAAAAATCCAATGCACAATAACTTAAACAATAATAACCACAACGAAACTGCCCCAGTTGTATTTTGACTAAAATTGGAGTAATTTTGATCATGCCCGTGATAAAACACTTCCTAATGAAACAGAATTCAAACTTGAAACATTGAATAAAAAAATAAAAAAAAGTAGATTTTTAACATTTTAAGAGACCATACAATTTGAAATCTTATCCAATCATGTATATGCTTTCCGGATGGTACTTAAAACCAATTAAGCATCAGCCATTCACGTCATTTTTGGAATATAATTCCATTCCCTTACTTTTACCACAATCAAAACCAGCAAACAAGCTCCACACAGTTCTTTCCCCCCTTAATATTAATTAACAGAAGCTGTAGAATAAGATCAGCATCGATTCCAATTATCCATCAAACCACTTAATTTAGTGTGATCAAGTAAACCACCTATATATATATAACCTTAGAATGTATTCCTCAGGTTCATGTTTGCTTCTATTCTATTGCCACGTCATTACACACAACACCCATTATTTTTGGCAAAATAATAATAATAACTACATGGTTAATTCATCAGTAGACACAATAATAAACACACTAAAACTACTTAAATCAATACACAATTCCACGAACTGAAAGAGAAATTATAAAAGAAAAATTAACATTCTTATATGATTGAGGGGAAAATATGAGCACTGTACACCACAGTCGGGTTAAAAGGAAAACGGGTACCATATTGCTCAACATTTTTTCTTTTTTTCTTTTTTCTTTTTTCTTTTTTCTTTTTTCTTTTTTCTTTTTTCTTTTTTTTGGGTTCTAAATCTGCGAGGGATTTTCTTCCCGCAGAAACCTTATTTGCTTTGCGATGAAAGCTTCAATGGCGCGCTGGAACTCCTCATTGCTCAGTTTATCTTGCGGATACAAATTTTCCGGCGGATATTCTCGCCGCTTCTTCTCCGTCTCCGACCGCCGGAGTTCTCTCCGCGGCGGCACCTTCTCTGTCTTTCCCTTCCACTTCTCCGACTGACTCCGACGATAATTGGCGATATCCGAAGCAGCTCCGGCGCCGGAATCCGGAACCGTCACGGAGATAACCTGCTTATCCTGGTACTCCACCGCCTCCGCCGGCGGCGGCGGAGGAACATCGTCTTCGGACTGAGGCCTGTCGCGATCGCGGTTGTTCAAGAACTCTAGGTAGAGTCCGGCGTCGGCGTCGGGAGAGGCGGAGTGTTGGGCGGCGAAGCTGCCGGATTGGGCGAGGAGGGCGGCGATGATGGCGTTGGAGAGGGCGAAGACGAAGAGAGGGCTGGCGGCGAAGGCGGAGAGTGTGCGGAGGTATTCGGCGGAGATGGTGACGGCGAAAGGGAGGCGAGTGAGGATCCATGAAAGGAGAAGGATTGCGAGGCAGAGTTCAACAATGCGAAGGGTTTTGCAAATGGCGCCTAAGATATTGTGTGTTCGAATGGCGTTGGGCTTCTCTGCTTTCAGGTTCAACTCGTCCATGGAGAAGGAGAAAGAGAGAAAGATAAGAGAAAAAAACTAACTGTTTTGAAAAAGTGGAAAAGGAAAAAGGAAAGAAGAAAGTGTTATGGTCGAGATTAATTGGGAAGAAAGATCAAGGAAACTGAAAGTGAATGTGAATGTGAAAGTGAAAGTGTGAGTGAAGTGAAGGAGAAAAGAGTGAGAGGGCGCATGAGACTTGATATTGGTCTTTTATAGACTCTCCACCCCTTTACATTTCTCTACAGCACTAACACTGTCACCCCATATTTTTCCTTACTTTTTCTTTCGACTTCAAAATGTTGTACGGAAAACAATTTATATATGAGAGTGATAAATTTATGCATCAACTTATAAAATAAATGTATTATATATGGTTCTCTCTCTTTTTTCATGTTATAAGAGTTTTTTTTATTATAGACACAAGATATGGTGAGCTCTACTATCTATGAAAAATAAAATAAAAATTATTGGACACAATTCAATATCTCACTAATAGGAAAAAGAATTCTATTGCAATATGAGAATTCTTTCCCCCATTATTATTATTATGGGATTATATTTTCTTATGTAATAAGAGATAAGATATCTTATGTTGCACTCACAAATTTATGTGGGTCCCACTTTATCGGAGAAGAGAAAAAAATTTGAAGTGGCTTATATATCTTTTTGAGTATGTAGGAGAGACTTATTATCTCCAATCACATCTATTATTATATATGTTTTTAAAACTTGTGATAGCTTTCGGCATAAATTATAAAATAAAACAGGAAGACGAAAATAAATGCATCAGTATATGTGATCAGAAGCCAATAAAATAGAGAACTAAATCCACGTGTTTGTTTGAAGCTATTAGGATTAATTTAGTGATGAGAAATTTAGGTAATTTATATTAAGTTATATGGTTAATTTTCATCATGGTATAAAAGAATCTACGTCTTTGTTTGAGGAGAAATTTTTTGAATCCATACGTATTCTAAGTTTTGATCTCGAAATTTATATCTATGACAAAAAGTATTGTTACTCTAAAGATTAATTTCACACCAAAAAGGTGGGAATATATTGGATTATTGGGCGACTTGTTATTAGGCCTAGAGTAGACATACTTAAAACTTGACATGACATAAACTTGTTTAGTAAAAAAATTGAGGTAAATAGGAATACTTCAAGCATGTAAAAATAAATCAACAAAAATTGATAAAACTTTCAGGTCTACTGGAATATTGTTTCATTATTCACCAGATGATACAAAATAAAAAGGAGGGAGGTTTATAATGGGAGGTGTATGCGATAAGGGTGGTGAGATAAGATGGGGCATCTCACGTGAGGTGATGTATTAGTGACACTGCAAACTGCAAAGTACTATAGCTTGTGCATTCTGGTCTTTTTCTTTTCTTTCAGACTAAATTCTCAAATTACTTTATTCAAAATATAATGTTCATAATATAATATAAAGGAAAAAGTATTTATTCTTTTAAATGATATAACTTATATCTTTTCATTCTCATAAAAAGGTGGGACTTACACTTTTATTTTTTTGTCAACTCTCTCTCCTCCTTTATCTATCTCTTTCTCTCTCTTAAAATGACACAACTTTACATCTTTAAAATGACACACATTTTTCCCTAATACAATACACATCTTTCATTAATAATTATTATTATTTTTTATCTTTGAAGAAGCAATTTTACCTACGATATATCTTTCATATACTAATTTAGCTATTCAGAATTTATTCTATTTTCTGTATAACATTGTTTCTTCAATCAATGAGTGTACCAATTCAACTCAACGCCCTCGTGTCATGTGGTAATATGTACTGTGCAGTGACCAACTGGAAACATTCCATATTTTCATTGGTTTTGAGATTTCTATGACAGCTCCACCTTTACCACTAAGCTTATTAAGCATCAAACAATCCCTTTCTTTCCCACTTGGCTCCAGATAGGCGAATCAATTCCCCAAATCAGAATTGCAACATAGTTAGAGAAAGCATTAATTTCTTGCGGATGAGAAGAATAAGCTTTAAACATTAATTTTGCATGTGTTGTTAAAAAGAATATAAAATTATATAAAAAAATTTAAGTAGTCAAGTAATTGTTGTATAACTTTTGATTCAGATTATTCATACCATATTTAATGATCAAAATTTAATTATTTTTCATTCGGTTTAGCATTAAAACGAGCTTAGATTCAATATTTTTTTTTTTTAAAATAAACTATATATATCCTTCATGGGAGGCAATTATGTTCTGGGCGGATCTAGGATTAAGACTTTAAATCTATCTCAAATATGGTATTGGAAAGCATCGAATACATGCTCTCACCCTCACCTACTCAGCTCTCATGCAACAACTGAGCTACAATCATTTGATAGCTTACGTTCAATATGTTTTTTTTATAAATTTGAACCCTCAAACTCTGTACTTCAAAGTAAAAGAGTGAGTTCGGATCTCATGACCTGGTCTACTCTAATTAATCTTTAACTTGACATGTTCATCATCCATGTTAGAGAGATATAATATAAAATTATTGAATATTCATATCACTTATAAACTTACGTTTTTGGGTTAAATTATTTTTTATATGATATTAGACCTTTCGTGACCCTGAGGTCACGAATTTGATCATCACCACCCTTATTTTCTAGTGGCATTTTAGTCAGCAAAGGTAGACAAAAAAGGCATATGCAATCTCCAAGCTTCATGCTCAAAGAGCTTTTGCGTAAAAGGTGTGTTAAAAATATATAATATGAAATTATTGAAGACTGTCACTTATAAGCTTAAGTTTTTAGGTTAAATTATTTTTTTATAATCTGCATGCATTTTAACGGGAGTACATGATACAAACCTTGGTGAATAGTTATAGACTTGTCAATGAAGGATGATTACCATAAGGAAGAGTTGACATAATTGAACATTATTTGAATCAACTCTCATTAACAATAACAAATCATTATACTTACATAAAATGAGTTTTTTTTTTATTTGTTATGTCCGTTTGAATGAGTTTTATGTACACGTGTAATTAAGATTGCTAAATAGCTCATCATCGTGGGTGAAATGTGGTGTTGAATTTACTTATTGATTTACCCAATGAATGTAGCTCAGTTGGCGACACAAGCTGAGTATGTAGGAAGAGAATTTGGATTTGATTCCCACCAAATACATTTTTGGGGAGAAGCGAAAAGATTAACAGTGATTAAGCCCCGACTTGGGATTAATCTCATAACCGACTCAAAGAGTTTAAGCTTTTGGGAATACCGAGGGACCAACTCACCTCAAAAAGATAATTAAGATCAGTATACCAAAAAAAAATTAATTATTTTTGATTTGTCATCATGAGAGTTCTCCTTTGTTACGGACTCCTCCTATATAGATAAACAAATTTTGAAACCTGAACTATTGCGGATGGCCGTTTTCCTCAAGGAGTATAATATCTCAATATATGAGTGTTTAAGGAGATAGTGGTATGGATCAAAACTCAAGTAGAGTCACCATAAACAGTTGTAAAGAAAGTTTATGTTAGAGAATAATATCAATCATTAAAAAAGCCCTCACTCAACATCTTAAGGTTTTGGGTTGAAGCGGTTCTTTACATGGTATCAGAGCTTGAGTGACCATAAAGTCACGAGTTCGATCCTCACCACCCCCACTTGTGGAATTAAATAAAAAAAACACAAAAAGGTAAATCAAAAATTGGGCCTGTTCAATATCCACGCTTCAAACTCAAAGGGTTCTTGCGTGAGGGGGTGTGTTAGAGAATAATATAAATCATTAAAAAAGCCTTCACTCAACACCTTAAGATTTTGAGTTGAAGCAATTCTTTACAGTTATGAATGGGGTGGGGTGTGTGTGTGATGGCTACAATGGCTCTAGAATTCGACATACTAATAATTCATAAAAATAAGTGATATCAAGTGCCATTTCTCTTGAAAAAAATGAGTTTATATAGGCGGAAGAATATTTCATAATAATGAGAGCGAAAATGAACCAAATCCTTAGTTTAGACGTTACTCTTGCCGGTGAGGGCACTACCTCACCATCATGTGTTTACATTGGTAAGTTGTGCAAAAAATTTCCCTATGGCGAAGCTCATGAGCTCACATGCATGTAGGATACCATAAAAATAAAACTGGATCCTTAATACACCTTGGACGGCCGATCCAACTTATTGGGCCAGTGTGTACCTACCACAACAAAATCATAAATAAGTTTTACATTTATATATCATCAAATACATGAATCAGTGTTCCAGCTTAAATTAGTGACCTTAAATTTAAATCATGAAACTATATATGTATTCAAAAAAAAAAATCACGAAACTATATTAAAAAACTTGATAAAATGAGTTTTGGTACCATTATAATCATGGACTCGAAAATTTGTACATTTAATCCATTCTGAGCAAACACTAAAAATCATACGGACTTAAAATTAGGGGACCAAAATTTAGGTGCAGGGCAGAAATCACGATGTGTGAGTGATGGGGTCCGTACATTGCCCTTGCAAGTTGCAAAGGGACCTTTTGTGTGTTACATGCATCACGTGGCGTTCAAGTGAACCCTCATTGGCGGGGCCGATTCAGGTTATTTTTGCAGCTTACTTTTTTTTTTTTCTCTCTTTTTAATTTTTACTGTTGAACTGCCATTGCCTGTAACTGACAGTGTCTGTGTCTATCTATAAAATTGTAATTTTCTGGTTCGTTGAGTTCCAATATTTATTTTCAGTCCTTTTCCCTGTGATTCTGCCATTGTGATAATGCATTCTAATTGGTAAGGCTTTTCCCCTGCAGTAGCACTGAACATCACAATTCTTGTCATATGAAATTTTATTTACTTCAAAGCATTGTGGTGAGTGGATTGTGTCACTTCTCATAAACGAAAGAAATTTTATTCATAAAATAAGTTCTTTTTGAAAATTATATACAAGAAAAGAAAACATAAATTTGTGAAATCATATCACTAGAATTTCATCAATTAAATAAGGGTTTGTTTTTATCATGTTGAACGAAAAAATAAACTCTTTCTATATATATTATAAAAAAGTGTACCACTCATTTTTTTTTGTTTTTTATTTTTTTTAAATAAGTGAGTCTCACACTTGATGTATCTATGATACGAGATTAGAATTCTCTTACAAAATAAGTTTTATTTTTCCCATTAAATTATGGGACTTACTAATCTTATGTTATTAAAGACATATTATCTCATGTCATAGAGATAAATATGTGGATCTCTTTAATTTTATTTTTTTTATAAAAAATGGGTCCAACATATTTATCTCTATCACATAAAATAAGATGTCTGCGATAACATATAAAAATGTTTCCCTTAAATTATTTGATTAAAAGGTTTTATTAGTCTCATTTAACATAAGATAGTTATCTTATGTTGTAGAGAGAAAATAGGCGGGTCCCACCATTACAAAAAAAAAAAAACATGAGGTACGAAAATCAAAATGAGACAACATAAGAGAAAATATCTTACGTAAAAAAAAATAATATTTCCTTTGATTATAATATGTCACTTGTATTGTAGCTTATTTTTAAGCTTTGTTTTGGTCTATTAATTTTTGTTTTTCAGTCTAAGACAAACGAAATGTCACCTGAGAAACCACACCCATGTTAGTCTTTCTGCCAACTTCTTGCTTCAAGCTATCAAATCGTTTCAGATTGACAAGATGTTTCGAAATTCAGCTTGATTGCTTGATTAAGGGAATGCAATGAGTTGTATATGAAGTTGAAGATAAGACTTTGACTATGGCAACCTGAATACTTATAGGAAATTTGTATTTGTCATTTAACATAACACAATAAAGTTTCTTACACACATAATATTTTGTGGGGTCCATATTTTTTGAAAAAAAAGAAAAGAAAAACTACGGCATGCAAAATGAATTTCTATAACATTATATAATCATTTTTCCTACAACATAACTCTTATAAAATCCATAATTATAATGTTGAATGCTTTCTAGAATTTTAGAACTTTCATTAGCATCCTTGACTCTTCATTCAACAAATTTAGGTTTAAAAAGGCCTATAATTTGCAGAATTTATTACTTTCCTCTGCCCCATGTTTTTACAAAGTGTGCTTGAAGAAGTTGCATAGAAATTGGAGTACAACTATCGATGCATTTTTATAAACCACATTATTTTTTTTTTTTTTTTATAACAAAAACCACATTATTTTATACTTATATAAATTTTTATCATTTAATTATAGTCAATTTTGTTTTGTTTTTTATATAGAGTGAAGAATATTTTGAGTCATCAACAATAATTACGAAGTCCATTTTAATCCTTTAGAAAAGAAGTTAATTTATGGTCTCTTTGAAATTCAAAATACATCCAATTAGTCGAAATTATGGTCCCTCTGAAATTCAAAAAAGACCCACAATAGTCTCTCAAAATAATTAACATGGGTCTATCTTGAATTTTAGAGGGACTACGAGTTGACTTTTTTTTCTTCAAAAAATTAAATAGGACCCCGTGATATTTGTTGAGAATTAAAAAATATTTTACTCTTATATATTTACATTTTAATTGTTCAACGTACTCTATACATAATGATCAATATGTTTCTAACATATATGGAAAAAGACTGGTGACACTAATTGTGTTGGCTATATGTGAAATAATGGATGAAATATTTGTATCCGTTGAAGTTTCTGAATAACTGACAGTCCCCTTCTAGAAAAGCAAGTACCATAAACTGGGCTTTTTGACCGAGCACTTTTGTAAATTTTTTAAGGGAAAAAGAGTGTCTTTTTTTAAGTACATAAAGTTGTGCTCACCGTATGTAGCACCGAAATCGACACGAGACAAGCGATATAATACGACATTAAATTTTGACACGTTAATTTTAAAAAATATTAGATTTTGACATATTAAAACACGTTTTGATATTAAATAATATTTTTAATTTATGTAATTTATATTATATTTAATATTCAATAATTTAACTAAAAATAAAGCTAAACTTATAATACTCATCAATTTTGCAAAGAAACATAAGATATTCTAAATATTTATATTAAATTCAATAAAATGGTAATCGTAATCCAATGAATCTAATAGTTGGAATTAAAAACGCAACACAACGCACCCTTTGAACTTTTTTTGAGTCTCTACAACGAGTGTTGGAGTGTCGGATACCACACGTCAGGGTTTTTGAAGTGTCGGTGTTTCATAGGTGCCCACAATATATAGTTATAGTACAAAGAAGGAAAAAAAACCATCTCTCTCTTCAGTCACTTTTCAGTTGAAGTGGAGAAAAAAAATAATTTTTCATATTATAATCATGTACTCCCAGAAGTATATAATTATAATCACTAAAAGAACACACATTGTGTTCTTTTAAAGTACATACAACAAACCCATTTTTTAAAAGGAAAAACTACTCTCATATTGTTGGAGAATAATTCTCTTTTCTATAGACTCATCGATTTTCATGTTGCTCTTTTTTTTATAAGTGAATGAGCTCCATCACATGATTGTATCTATTGCGAGAAAGAAGATATCTCATGTAACATGAGATTAATAAAGCCTTTTTTAAAATTAGAGTAATTCCCCAAATTATTTTCTGAAATGGAACTCATATATATTTTTTTTCTATGTTAGCTACGGCACTATTTTAAGTATATGCTTGGATCCAGTTTGATGGCATTTATCTATCTTGTGTATTCATGTCATATGAATACTCAATCATCAACTACCAGTTCATGTTTGATAAGTCTATTGTTGCACTATTTTGGGGTGGTTAATTTAATGGGGATTGGAATCGGGAACTAAAAACAGAGTTCAGTGAAGCTGAAATTCTCAATGGGTATTCATTTGACACTAAAGTTTAAGGTAACTCTCATACTATTGGTTTAGCTTCTACAATAATTACAAGTTCTCCGATTGCATCATCTTTAGTTGTCAACGAACTCTCATTACAAATAAGTTTGTATCTGCATGATTTATTTGTTTTATAGTTATTTTAGTAATTGCCTCTCGTGCTTTTAAGACATGTATAGGTTCACCACATTTGTTAAAACTCCATTTTGGATTTCAACTTCAAATTATAAAAAGGGTTTGCATTTGTTATTTAACATGACACAACAAATTTTTCTACACACACAACTTTTTGTGAGACCCACACTTTTTGAAGAAGAAGAAAAAACTACACGAATCTCTATAGCATTACACAATCACTTTTCCTACAACATAACTCTTATAAAACCCAATTATAAATATATTAATTACGAACACTGATTAAGAGATTATTTTTTCAAAGTTGGATGTGCTTTCAATTGGTTCCTAGTGTGCAAGACTCGAGCTATAAGTCAGTTTACAATTTGATAGCAATTAAAAGGTTTGTTGTGTGTCACTTAACAAGACAGAATTGTGCCTTCAACAAGGAGCTAACAATGAAGCTGTTTTCCAATACTTTTTACAGGAAGTCACAGCTTTATTATAAGACCCTAAATTCTAAATCATAAACCTAAAAAATAATTTTTTATTTTATGAGTGGCAAAAAGAATTTCAAACAAGGAAAAGTTGGGAAACTACAGTAACGTGGTAAATAATTTGTAAATTGCTCTAAAGTAGTAAAAAAAAAACCATGAGTTGTAGAACTAGACTTGGCGTTTAAGACCTATCTCTTGCTGGATGCAATTTTCCTGGTGAGAGACAATGCGTACATGTTTGTCCCGCTATGACTATGAGCCCGAGTCTCAGAGTCACTTGTGTCACTGCCTCATTTCACTGGGTTTGGGTGTGGATAATAGCTTCCTGTACTTGTTTGAAAATACACACAATCTTCTGCTCTAACTTCATCTTGTACGAAGTATACTCGTTTGTAGTAATGGATCGTCTATATGTGATGTGAAAATTTTTAGTCAATTTTTTTTTTTTTTGATAGCCAATTTTAAGTCATTTATTGATATATCAGCAACCAATTTTAGTCATTTATTGATTAAAATGACAACAATTCCCTCTTTTAAGTTTGAAGAGCTTTATCATTGGAAATGTGACTATTAATCTGTAAATGAATATGAATGACTGAGATTTTTCATTATGATATTAAAAGAGACACTAGAGAATCTATTCTAATTATTCAGTTTCCACTCTCACCATTGAGAGCAAACTCACTATTATATGGCTTTCAAACAATTTATAAAATAAACAAATAAAAATATAAACTTTGACTACATAAATAATGTATCGAACTCACCAATAACAATCAAATCGAACTCATTGATCAAATTAAAGGAGTGCAATTAGAAGCTGACTCTTTATCTTTATATTCAATTGAATTTACGAGTCAAGTACAACTTTTTTTGAATTATAAAGTTTAACTTAGATATTTTTTATTTTATTTTTTGGTAAGAAGTTTAACTTAGATTCATTTGTTAATCTTGTATAAAATAGTAAACATAATAAAAATGTTTGTCAATTGTATAAAAGAAATTATCGGACCTAAAACAAAGAGAGTAAGATAAAGAGAGAGAATAGAAACACATGGCAAAACTTGTTCATTTGTTATTGGGAATCACATAATATAATTTCGCCTTGGTGTATGAACGAAATTAAACATTTTATTTCATTAAAGGCCCTAATTCCAAAATAAAATGTATGGGCTCCATTCGCCTCACAATATCTGTCTTTCGTCAATTACTCCCTTTACTCTTTATGTGTGTATATTTTTCTAAAGAAAAGGTTACGACCTTTAATCATAATGAATATTGCTTAAAAAGATTAGACACGATAAGAGGAAGATCAAAGGTGAAACGACAGCTTTATTAATGGTGAAAAATAGCTTAACTAGAATCTTAGGCAAGGCATGTGTTAAATTGTTTCTGGTTCTCGTATTAGTAAGAGAAAAAACATATAAAGAAGAAAAACTATGTTAAACTTCAGCACAAACACAATGATCTTGAAAAGGGATTTTGTCTTCAAAGCATAAGCTACTTTTATGAAATAGATGTGACTTTCTTGCCTGGAAAGTGCCTATGGGGAAAAGGCGAATATTTGAAAATGTTGTTAGAACATACTTTGCGGAGTTAAACACTATCTAAAGTACACTCAATCTCACTACACTATATATTTCATTTTCCTTGTTATTCTCCCCTGGAATAATCGTGCGGTCTACATGGGCTCCGCAAAAGGATGAGATTGACTATTTGTCACTCAAACTCGTTATCTTATTTTGAAGGCATATTCTCTTTGCTGCTTTTGTTCTGCAACTTATTGTGTTGTTCCTTATGGAGGCATGGTAAAGGTAACGGGCACGATTCTCTCTCATAGTTTATTACACGGACAAACCAAACATGTTTATTGGCTTCAAAAGTTTCAAGAAAAGTCTTTTATATATATATATATATATATATATATATATAGGGTCAGGATCATTTTACATCAGTGTAGGTTACACTCTTAATCTTGTCCGTTGATCTCATTTATATCTAAAGACTCTAATTTTTTAGTAATGTGAGCTATTGGATACAAGTGGATCAATGGTCAAGATTGAGTGTAAGATTTCTAACTCTTACACCGGTATAAGAATATCCTGCTCCATATATATATATATATATATATATATATATATATATATATATGAGCTACCCAGCCCACACTTAAAAGGCTTTCAAGCCCATGAACATCTTACCCTTAACAACTCTTAATGCCCAATAGACTTTTATTCTTAAAAAAGTTACTTTTTTTTTTAAATAAATTTGAGAATTTTTAGATGTTTAAATAACACCTTTTAAAAAAAGCAAAATTTAAAATAAAAGTTAAAATACTGTTTTTTTATAGCCATTAGTTGGTTGCATTTGAAAAAAACAGAAATTAAAAAATAATATAATTTTTTTTTGAAAAATAGATAATATAAAATTTTAAAATACAATTTTAACCTTATTCTATCATACCTATTTTATCTCTCCTTATCCTAGGATCATGCTATTTTATCTCTCCTTTATTATAATTTTATATATAAAAAGTATTTTTTTTTTATTTTAACATCCAAACAATTTGTTATGTAAAAGTGATTTTCAGATCATACATCCATACATAAAATAAATTATCTTTTAAAAAAAGTTATTTTAAAAAAAGCAATGCATGAAAAGTCATTTTTTTAAAAGTTCATCCAAACAGACCCTTATACAGGCTATTTGGAGTTAAGAGCCTGTTTCACTGTTTGGATCCTCTCTTTTTTAAGTTAAAAGTTATTTTTATTATAAAGGTAAAAAAAGAACTTAAAAAAAGTTAAGAGTTGTTAGTGATTACATAAATCCCATTTCAAGAAAAGCTGATAAGAGCTTAAAAAAAAACTACTCCTTGAAACTTTCGGCTTTTTTCTTTATTATAAAAAAAAAGCTCTTTTACTATAAGAGCTTTTATAAAAATCTATTTGGCTTAGCTTCTTCTTATAAGAAGAAGAGAAGAGAAGCTAAAATAAAAAATGATCTAAACAGGCACCAAGTGTGGTAGACCCACCCGTTTTACAGTAACAGCCTGTGAAGCCTATAAATTCAAATGAGCAAGACCCTGAAGACTTAGTAAAAGCCCATGCCACACCCGTTTGAACTGTTCAACCTAAAACAAAGGTAATGTAAATAGGAAATGGATCTTTGAGATATGAGTCATGTCAGACAATCTCAGTTGTCCATACGCATGTAAATATGATATGGGTATGGGAAAGGAAAGAGAAGCTAATGTGAAAATTGCTTCCATATCTTAAATTTTCCATTTAATTTTTAATTCACATTTACAAAATAGTGGATCATTAGACATGCCTACAAGGAGAGGAAGGAGGTTAGTGTCAGCCAAAATGATATTCAGTTTATGTTGTGGGGAAACCCATGGCCTGAAACTTACAGATCATAATAGATGTCTGACCTTTCATTTTTTGCATCTTCACATCATATAACACGTATCTGACCCCCATAACCATAGTGCTTGAGGAGCCCTTCATCTTGTCGCCAATTTTCTCTAACCTTAACTTCAATCTGTTCAAACACCAATGTTGAGTAAATATATTCCAACTCTAAATATTAAGTGTATGATGATTGTACCACATCACCACTTGAAGCTCAAGACTAATAAACGAAACAGCAAAATACGCAGGCCCAGGTTCAAATGAGTAGCATAGATACAGAATAATAAATTATGTAAATTGGCACCTCAAGATAAACTTTTTTCTGAAGAAAATCTTCAACGTCAAGGCGGGCAGCTGTTGCAAGCAGTTTCAAAGCCTTTCCTTCCTGAAGTAGTTGAGCACAACATACGTTTAAGTTACTGTTCGGTCTTTATTATGCACCAGATAAATGCTCATTTGAAGGTGGCAGGGGTATCTTTAGCAGTATTAGATTTTCTTTCCCAAATAGAAATATAATTCCAAAGAATTAAAGATAGAAAAAAAAATCAGGAAATTGAGATTACTTTAGGTTGCAGCTTGCAAGTCATGTTAAGGTACAACACCCAAACATTTATAAAAATTCTTTTCTGGAAATATGTTCTCAAATTCAGTGTTAAATAGAGTAAGCTCAAAACTAATGCCAAAAAGCCAGAATCACAGTAATACCACTGGCAGTATTGCAACTACTGCATCCTGTACAAATCAATTCCACAAGTTGACATTTGACAAATGATCAGCTGAATTTTGATATAAGTAACATACTCTTCCAATAAGAATAATCTTCTGTGTGTTTTTCTCAACCAAAATCTCCACTTGTATGAAATCTTTTGCATTGGGCCGAGCCTTATAGCTTACAACATTCACCTGGAAGAATTGGAAATAAGAAAATATTTGTAAATATTTCTACGAAAAGAAATTAGTTATTCCTTCAATTTCCTTTTTTTTTTTTTTTTTTTTCCTTTTAACACTTTTTCCTCTTCTCTATTGTTTTTTTCTTTTTCCTTTAGGGGTGGGAGGGGAAGGTGGGTATATCACAAATAAAAAATGAACTTACCTGACATGCATAGGGAATTTCATTTCGATACTGCATAAATATTTTTTCTCTAACAATTTCAGCTACAAAAAATCTTTCTGGATGCTCGCTGACAATGTCCTGTGAATTCAGGAACAACATTAAGGCAAGGACAGCACATGAAAGAAGAAATGACAAGGGATGCATTCAGGTTTTTATTATACCCACGGTGGTTAATACTTAATATTATACAGTGATAGCAGGGGGATCTGCACTACAGTATAACAGAGTTGCAAAACCCACATATCATAGCAATAGCAAATACTATTTGCAGTACTTGTCTACTATAGCTACACTGATTGTGGGGTACCTGCACACACTCTTGCACCATTGGAGCTATAAAGCATGGCATTATATAATGTATGTCATCATCCAAAAAGGATTTCCTTTTCCAGCTCTTACAGTACAGGGACTATTCCAGACATACAAAGTTACAGTCTCAATGCATGGGTAATTAGCCACACACTAATTGCCAGCAAGCACTAATAGCCTTCTCCACAATACGACTAATTGTGTCACTCACTACCAGTCTAGAATTGCATGCAACTCTATGCCTAGAGGCGGTTGACCATGTGGTATATTGAGATGATAATTACAATTGGATTACTCGATCAAAGGTGTTAGGGCTCTGGATTATTTAGAGATTGGAATTGGTATCATACTATTATAGAAGGGAGGAATGAAAGAAACAAATAGAAATGGAAGGAAAAATCTGTTTACTGATGATAAAATCAAATGAACATACAAGAGACACTTCTCTTGCCAAGGGGCACTCCCCTTCTCAAAATGAGCACTCTAGGCCAATATTCAGAAAAATACCCAGTCTATCTCATATAGAGGGCAACACCTCCTTTTAGACAAACAAAACCTTCCTCCTAACTAACTTTCGAATGACTAAGTATATTCTTTACGAAGGAATATTCTTTCCCTCCCAATGCAAACTGTATCCAAAGTTCACTAAAAAAATGACACAGAATGCATATGCAAGGGTGTTGTATAGCTTTTCCTTGATAGATGAATTCAAAAATGATAACATGACCTCTCGATAAGTAGGATCTATATACAAATTTGATCAGTCAAGGCTGAATGCCACTCTATTGTTCATATCACATCTTTATACAACGAGAAAAATCAACAAGTACCATTATAAATCAAGTAATCAACATGTGTATTTGTGACTGTTGTGTACATTTATGTGCAGCCTGGTTTGCTTTAATGAACTTCTACATAATCCCAAGGTTACTAGCCAGTTTTGACTTCAGTTTACTAGTAATTTAAACTCTATAATCAAATGAATTTACTCTTTACATAATTAGGTGTGTTATAGCAGAAGAATGGTTCTTTCAGTGTCTGATGGGCTCCTGTTTTTATCTCTAAACGGGACATGCAACAGTGATGATGCAACAATGGACATTTGAATGAGGGCAACAAAATTTTAACTGTTGATATACCTTTGGGTAATAGGCTGGTCCCTTGGGAAGCTTTGACAGTATCCAGTCCTTGACATCTTCAACCCCATGACCAAATTTGGCACTAACTGGTATAACCTCGTCAACATTGGTAAATTTCTCATACCACTGCAGGGAATTTGAAATAATTAGGACATAAAGTACTGGAAAAATATGCCATTACCAGTGAATTAACTTATACATGCTAATATAAATACTAATTAATGAGTTCCAACCTCAAGTTTCTTTGCAACTTCACCAGGTTTGATAAGATCCTTCTTGTTCAGAATCAGTAAAGTGGGGGGTTTATCTTTGAGGTCTCCTATGCCTTCTTCCAACACTTCATCGATCTAGAGATAGAGAGCAGTTTAGCAAAAGAGGAAAGAAAAAACTAAAACCGTTTTGTAAACCAAGAATCATACTTTTTCAGGTGCTTTACATGCATCAACGAGAACCAATACACAGTCAGCATTAACTGCAGCGCTGCGAACATTTTTCATCATCATTGAGTCTAACTTGTGCATTTCCTTCTGTAGAACACCAGGCGTGTCATAAAGTACCATCTGCAAGAGAATCACAGGTCAGAGAAATGAAGATAAAACATAAATACCAATGTCCATCCATTAGGAACAACAAATTTGTATTAATATACTCATGAAAAATAACTAATAAATTATAACAATTAAATAGACTCTTTTACCTTAAGCTCAATGGTTGAACTTATGAATTGGTAGAATGTTAAGAGAACTATTTATCAATTTGAGTTACCCCGCTTCATTTAATTACTGCAAAACATTTTCAAGTGAAATACCAATATCAGATCATTTAGCTCTAAAAAACCATTATAGTGGGTTCGTATTTAATTAATTCAAAGCTAGGATACTAGCCAAGAAAACTTGCATCACATATTGAATGTCCCTTTTCTAGTTCACGATATCATTAAAGATCGAAGTTCCAAGGACGAGATGCCAATTACATCATCGAAATTAAGATAACATTGAGCAGAATGTCATGAAGATCACATCGGTTCTAGAACAACATCAGTCTTCAATTGAAAAATATCCTTCAGAGTGTCTGAATTATCATGCATTTAAGAAATTTGGAATTGGCAATTGTTGTGGGAAGTAAAAGTAGGAAAAAAAGAAAAAAAACTCAGCATAACAATTTTTAATCTTGAAGGGTCATGCATGACAAGGAACCAACTATACAAGCTGATGAAACCAGACAGAAGAATTATCCACCACTAAGGATTAAACCTGATAATCTGAGCCAGAACATATACAGAGAATTCGATGCCTTGTTGTTTGAGGTTTATCCGTAACTATTGACAACTTTTGGCCAACCATTTGGTTTGCAAGTGTACTCTTCCCAACATTTGGCTTGCCAAGTAAAGCCACATATCCTGCATTACATTTCAACACATCAAAAAAAAAAAAATTTAAAAAAAAACAAACAAAACACCACCACAAAGCATTAAATATTAACATTAATTATAATTAATTAGAAGAAACAAGTTTGTTTAACAACACTAATCAGAACCAGAAAAAACAAAAATCTCAAGGCAACTGAGGAACCAAACCCTAAAACGAAACATAGAGGAGACTAACCGCTTCGGTGGTCGGGTCCGGAATCGAAATCGAGCTCCTCGGTCTCGTAATCGTCGAGCAAAGCCATGTTCCTGTCGGGCTTCACGCTGAGAGACAAGAACGACGCGTCGTCGTCCAAATACGAAGCTACTTCTTCATCTTCTTGTTCTTCTCCTTGTGCTTCTTCGCTGACCCAGAGCTGCTCTTGTTTGTTGGCGAATGCTTCGAAACGACGGTGCCTGCTTCTGCAGCAAAGCTGTGACGGCGATTCGGTTCGGTTCCGGTGGAAGGTAGTTCGGTTGGTGAAACCGGGAACGGGAAAGAGAGAATGCTGAAATAGGAATTGTTGTGTGTGAACCGTTGCATTTGAAGGTGCGTGCAAGGCTAGTTTCTCCATTAGCCTGTAACAATGCTCTGCTACACTACTCTTCTTCTCTCTTCTTTTATCCAAGTCACCAGATAATGATTAACTAAATGTTTAAAACGACGTCATTCTTTACATGTTTACTGTCTACTTATATGATAATACTTGGGGTACTCTCCTCCTCTTTCATTTTCTTCTTTTATCCAAGTTAGCCTATATAATACTAGGGGTATGTTTTGAATGTTTGAAAGGGAATGGAATGTAAAATTAAAAAATGAAAGAGAAGGAACGGAAGGAGAATAGGAAATTAACTAATAAGGGTGACGTATAAGGTATGATAGTATAAGTTTATACTATATATTATGTCATTTTCAGTTGTTTGGTGTGACCATCGTATAGTATAAGCTTATACAGCATAATCCCTTAATACATCAAAACGATGTATAACTTAATCTGGCCTAAAGGTGCTGGATAAGGCCTGATAAGAGATTGATGTATTAACATCGTTGACCAATGTAATTCTCAAAAATTAATATATTATTTTAATATTAATCTATTAAAATAAAAATTAATTTTTCAATATATTAGTTTTTAAAATATTGAATATTTTTATTTTTATAAAAATTAATTTATATTTTGGACACACTAATCAATAAATTTTTGTAAACATTAATATCATATGATATTTTTTGAAGAATTATATAAATTCTTTATTAAAAGATACTTTTATTAAAAATATTTATTTTTATCATATATAGTATTATACAGTACATTACCATAGGGGGCAATTTGGGTTGACCCGCCCCGCCCCGCCACCAACCCACCAAAAACGGGGCGGGGCGGGTTGACCCGCCAAAAAATATGGGTTAAAAAGATGAACCCACCCCGTTTTATGGTGGGTTGGCGGGTCAACCCGCCAATTAAAAAAAAATTATTTAAAATTCAAAAGTAAATTGTATTTTATGAATTTTTCTAATATTATTTTATTTTATTTCACATTTCTCTATATTTTTTTAGTCTCAATCTTAAATGTATACTAATATTTGTCAAACATTCTTTAGGAATTTATATATAGATAACATTTCTCATAAATAAATTTGTTATTCTTTATTTTTTCTAGGAAGTACTAAGATAAAAAAAATTATATATCACAAAAATTTAAGGATTAATGAAATACTATCAAATTGTAAAAAAAAAATATATATATATATATATTATAACCCGGCGGGTCAACCCGCCCCGCGGCGGGTTGAACCCGTTTTGACCCACTTCCAGGCGGGGCGGGTTGAGGTGGGTTGGTGGGTTGAAAACCTCAACCCAACCCGCCCCGTTTTGGCGGGTTGACCCGCCGGGCTCAACCCATATTGTCACCCCTACATTACCAAATACTAGAAGATATTATTTTATACAATATATTATTTTATACAATACCGTGCCAAATGCTGGATAGTATTAAAATTCAATCAGGTCTTATACAATCAAATCTTATACTATCAGGTCTTATACTATCAGGCCTTATCTTATACTATGCACCAAACATGCCCTGAGGTTTGGTTTTTTGTATGGTTATTTAAGATCCTCTAGAGTTCTTAATATTTAGTGTATTTTTTTGGAGGATACTGTAACAACCAATTAGTGTTACTATCAATCAATTTCATCGTTAGATCAATTATGTTGATTCAACGGTTATATTTATTTCCAACTTTGTATGGTTATGATTCCATGTATTTAATATTTTATATTTATTTTCCCCATTGTATAATTATGATTCCTCATATTTAATGTTTTAACTATACAAAGAAGCAAATAAATATAATCGTTGGATCAACATAATCAATCTAACGGTAAAATTAATTAGTAGTAACATTAATTGATTGTTATAATATCCTACCCTTTCTTATTCTATTATTTATTTTTTAATGCAATTCTTGGTTTGAAATACTACTTGGTAAAGGTAGCTTTGTAAATTGAAACCTGTCTTTTTGGTAGGGTTCATCTAATCTCATGTTACATGAGAGATGATATCTTATGTTATAGAGACACATGTGGTGGGCCCACTATCTACAAAAAAAATAAAAAGAATGTCATGGTTTTTGATTGGCCTATAGGAGATAAACTACTCTTATATTGCGTAAGAGTAGTTTTTTCTTTTTTGGTAATGGCCAAATTGTTTTCATTTTTATTTACTACTTGAGTTTTTTATTTTTTGGTAAATAAAAGGTCTAAGCCCAAAAAAGAAAAAAAAAAAACACCAAAAATAAAAGACTAAATCCTACACAGGACTGTCCTAGTCCTACAGACAGCGGTTTCACTTTTATTTACTACTTGAGTTTTTTAATTTCCTTCATCACCGTTTACTTCTACTCTATTTTGATTTTAAAAAGAAGAAAATGAAAATACTGAAACAAACGTCAACAGAAATTAAAAAAAAGGAAAAAAAAATATTTTTTAAAAAAAGAATAAAGAAAAAAAAGGAAGAGAAAGACTTAAAAAAAAAAAAAAAAGAATTACAATTTAGACAAGTCTCTCATATATTTGTTACATTAAATATTAACTATTTTGTGTACGTATTCAGACTTTCAAACATCACAGATCAATTGTAAAATAAAAATAAAAATAAAACTTAAAGAAATTCGTCTTCTTTTTCATTTCAAACAATTTTGAGACAATTCCTCTTTATTTTTATTAATGGTTTTCTTTATTTTGATTAATGATTTGTATTGCAATCACTTCAATGATATTTCATATTTGTTCGTTTTGACGTGACAAGCAACCTAAGTCTCATATTTGGAAAAAAAAAAAAAAAAATCGATACTCAAATCAGTAGTTAATGTGTATAAAATTATGTAAATAATCTTATTAATGCACATATTTTCAAAAACATATCTTTGCACTTAATAACTATCTAATTCATGTATTGCCAAAATGAAATGTCTGTCAATAGGATTATACTTTATTCATGAGTAAAACTGAATTGCCATTAACTTAGATGACCATATTTCTAAAGCATAAACGCACAAAAAAATAAAACTCATTAAATTAATGAAAAATTGAAGAAAAAAAATTCTCAAATTCCTTTCCCAAACTGATGTATAGGCAGCCTCAAGGGTAACTGCAAAATCAAAAAAATTAAACCAATAGGCAGTAGAAATATTACAATCAGCAATGGTTTATTTCAAGCGCCAATGAAAGAAAACCTCATCCATCCTTGACAAACAGAGTCATACTTCTGGTGTTAACGAATTACTACTCTACGTTTGTTCACCAGGGAACACAACCAACTGAAACACCTCACAGAAACACCAGACTAGAAAACCAGAATTCTACTAGGTCATGCATGTATCATCGCTTGACCAGATTTCCTTTATTTCGGTTCAGCAACACCAAGTATAAAATTTCTTCTGCTGTGTTAGAATGCTTAAAAAAGCAAGCATAAAGAATTCATTATGAATGTGCTCTGCCAAATGTATCAGATGGCGAAACACACTTGCCCTGCTCGCAAGAATCCATAGGAAACAATGGGATATATTATCTCACCAACACGGACTGAGCCATTTCACTAATCTACCATCTAGACTTTCGGTGAAAGGCACAAGTTATTATATTGAAAGGCCAAAAATTGTGCACATACTCAGGATGCCGGAAAATTGTAATTGATCAAGTAAGAGATATGTTAGCCACGTAGTATCATGTATAACTTTTATTCTCCTCTCCTACCATAACTCAGGTATTGAAGTTAGTGTTCATGGAATATTAGTTGGCTGCATCATCATGTTCCGGAACCACATCATGGTCGGCAGATGTCGATCCTTTACCCATAGGGAGATAAGACCATGCTATTGCTGCAGTACCAAGTACAATGGCGGTAGAAATAGAGCCCCAAATCCATCTCTGCCTCCTACTCCTTCTTTGTCTCTCACGCCGTGCCATCTCTAAACAAGAAAGTAAATAACATAAATGAGATGGACAAATGAAGCAAGTCAAACATACTAGGACAAACATTTTAGCTGAATAACATCAGAAAAGCATACATTTCCCCAGCTTCCATGCAAATAAGACACTATGCTTCTGTCTTCTCATGAAAACAGATACTTGGGGAAAAAGTCATAGGCAACAGCTCATCAGATTATATACCCATTAGGAAAATTCTACCATCCTTGGACAATTGATCCACTCAAATAAAAGGTTCAAATGGTGATCAGGTATAACTTAACATTGATAGGCATGAAAGGTAAAGCCCAAATCTAGCAGGTAAATGACCACTCCTCCAAAAATTGTGCTATTTCACGCACCTAATACACAGAAGTTATAAAGCAATTGCACAAAGTACATAGGAAAATAAAGTACAATTTAAAGCTCCAAAGAAACTTCAAAAGTATAAAGCACTTGCATAAAGAGTCCAAGCAAATACTTTCAGTGAATACCTAGAAAATAATACATGCCATACAATATTAGTGCCATGACCAAGTACAAATCCAGTAAAATTAAACAATAAAGTTTATGGACGGAAGATGTACGGTAGTCATTTGGTCTATTATTGCAATAACACTACATATAAGCATAAAGTCATGAGCCGAAAATATATTGCCATAACTAATTAATTTATCTTCATTTCATAATGACAATGGATTTTTCAGTCTTCCCTTTCCTTCCAATAATTCTCTCTTTTGGGGTGGTTGGGGGTGTAACCCATAGTGGATTTTAAGCCATCAATCAGAATAGCATCTTAAGTGTTGTTGTTTACATAGTCAAACACATGGTCCCACCCATGGACATACAATTCTGATACTCTATCAATGAAACTACCATTCCACATTCACCGCCAATGACCATAAAGCAGAAACTCAGAGCTACCTGGTGTTTTCTCAACTCTCTCCTGAACCAGTAAGCTTGTGTCATTTCAAATGGAAAGTGGGAGATATGTGTTATGAGGAAAAACAAAATGACAAATCAAAGCAATACTAGCTAGTAGCTAAGTAGATATATTTATAACACATTAAAAACAACATAGACATAATCAGTTAGAGGTAGAAGAAGAATAAATGTGCTCACTTGATCAATACAATTTAAGTGAAAAAATATGACATAAATCTCACCTACAGCCTCCTGGTTCCTCTGAGACATCTCTCTATTCATGGTCTCATAACAGTGGAGACGTTCCAACAGTCGAGCAATCTCAAAGTTCTTTGACTCTAATTGAGCCTCCATCTCTATCTCCATCTCAGCCTTGGCAGTTCCTCTCCCAATGGTGTTCGATACGAACCTAGCAATGTAAGCTTGCTGACATAGATCTTCCACAGGATCAGAACTCAGCTGCCCATCCTCAGCAACAGCAGTAAGATTTGCAGGCAAAACAATTCCCACAAGAGATAAACCTTGTCTAATTCTCTCCCATTGGCTTTGCATGCTGTTAAGGGATTCTTCAACTTGTTTCCTCTTCTCTATCTCCATCAATAGACTCAACCTTATTTCACGCAATTCAGCTTCAACATCATGTGGAGAGTTTTGAGTCCCACCTTCAGAGGAGAGTTCTACAGGAAGAAAAGAGCCAAGTAAGATAATCAATGAAACAAAATATTTCCAAGACATCTACTGACCCTCTCTTCATCCCCTGTATGATCAGTGTATACAAAATATGCTTTAAAAGCAATGAATCAATGGAAAAATAACGATACTCCTTTTATCTCTGCACCAACACCCATAAATAACGACATTAAGAAAAGGTTAGAAAAATGATAAACAAAAGGCAAAATGGTCCTACGCACCACACCTAAATTACAAACTCTATTGGAGAACATATCCCTATGGCTGTCCACATGCACACCGCTCAGTTGCAAAAAAAATAATTGGCAGTAAACCTAGCTCAATTTACCTTCCCAAGCATCAAAAAACTCTGCGCCAGGAGTGCTCAATTTCACAGTGCGTTCTGTGCCTGTATTATCCTCTCCATCTGTGTAACTTGTTACACTCATCGAATCCTGTGGATCAAAAAAGCCTTCACTCTGGCCATCTCTTTCTGAATTCAATGCCACTACCTTCTCCATGTGTAAACCATTAGTAATGCCACTACTTCCACTTTCCATGTCTCCATACCCGAGGTCACCATTATTGCTGCCACTGAGTTTGGCATCATGTACACCATTCACCTGCACCTCCTCAACAGTTCCATGGTTCGTGAAAGTGACTTGGAGGTCACCAGCTGAACTGGCAACCACAGTGTCAGCGCTCTTACCATTGACATTTTCATCATCATGAACCTCCTGCTTGGCCTGCACATTGGCCTCAGAGAAACTCTTGAGGAGACGCGGGCCACGGCGTTTGTGATTGATAATGTAGGGAGAAGGAGGGAATGAAGAGGGTGAATCCGGAAGCGGCGTCACCTCAGGAGTAGCATAGAGTGCTGGCCTTAATTGAGGACGAGGAGGGGCCTTCTTTTTTGCAGCTGGTTCACTGCTTCTCCTCTCGAGCTTCTTCGAGTTCGGGACAGGCATTGAGGCCGGAGCAGATTTATGAACAGGTTTGGAAGCTCCTGGCTCTATCAACCTATCCAATGCTATAGCAGTAAAGGTCGGCATGACTGTACAAAATCATATGAAAATGACACATAAATGTTAAAACTTGAACAATTACGAATACCTTCCCCTACCCTAATTGAATTCAATTTTTCAATTATGTATACCACTAACGCAACGACAACAGTTAACCCATTATTGAATCTAATCTAATCACATAGAAATAAACATTTTTTTCTTCTTTGAGGAGAAAGATAGAGAGGAGAGGCAAAAGTAGGATTATTCATTACTTTCCACCCCAAAACAGCACCATATGTAAAGAAATGTAAATTCAGGTGACGAAATGCGAAATCCCTAACCTAAAATAATGACCTCTCTCCTTCCCTTAAGAATATTTGCACAATTCTAACCTAACACCTGTTGAAACGAAACCAAAATAGTTCGCAGAATATATAAAAACAAAAGTCTAGCAACGAATCCAAAATGTAACATATAGCCGAAACCTAAAACAATTAAATTCGAAATCCAAATCCAAACCTTAGAAAAAAAAAAAAAAGCGAAGAAATTGGCTTGATAATTTATTTATTTTTAAATTTTAACCCGAAATCAACAATCAGAAATGAAAATTCAGGAGAAAAATCAGAAAAGGGCTAGAAAAGAAAAAAAGAGAGAGAATAAACAAACCTAGCGTAAGGAAGAAGATGAAGAGAGAGAGAGAAGTGAAGAGAGACTAGAAGGAGGCAGCGTCTAGAATCAGAGGCGTGGGAAGCTGCATAGTTTTTGGTTGTATGCTAAATAGTTAATGTTGTTGTTGTTGGATATCGACACAGTTCCCATACCTGTGGAATCAATTTCGACCTTCAACACAGCCCACCTCTTCCCTTCTCTTCTATACTCTTTAATCTTTTTCACTTTTTATTATTATTATTTATTTTCCGAAATTTGGTGGCACTGGCAACCTCTTCCGCAATCCTTTGGGGTCAATTTTCTATTCTTATTATTATTTATTTATTTAGAGTTGCTTGTTCTTGTGATGATAGCTCATAGCCCCGTGGGCGTGCCACGACCACGCTTTTCTCGTGACGTGCGCCAGTTGGAATTAAATATAACACTCAACGACCTAGGATTAGTGACTTTCAATGAACATGAATATCGAACAGGTGCAATGCAAACCTTTGAATTGGTTTATGGCTCTAACCACAACAAAAATAATAATAATAAGCAGAGGGGACAAACAACAATGATAGGTGAGAATTGAGAGGAGGTGGCACCGTAGCACGAGCTCTTTCGTTAAACTTTATGAGAAGTTCTTCGTTTGATATTAATATATGAGGTAGGATATTTTCACCTCGGTGTTAAATTTAAAGTTTGACATTTCATCTGAGAGTCGTTAGATCAAAAAAGATCAATGGTATCATATGTTTACAAATCAGAGTCGTTGATTTTTTTGATCTAACGACTCTCAGAAGTGTCAAACTTCAATTTTGACACCGTTGTCAAAAGATCTTACCTCTTAATATATTATTATTATTATTCAATTGATCCAGTAACACATTACACGTCTTCTTTTACAATTTGAATATTATTATCAGTAGGTCAACAAAGGTGGCAAAAAAATTAAAATATTACTAATTTAATAAATAATTACGAATACATAACAGTTTTGAAATTATCTACGAATTTATAATAGTCATTCACGTCCAAATTAAGCGTGAGGCATTCACGCCTAAATTAGCGTGAATCATCTGGTGTTGACACGTGGCAAAAAAAGTGAACTTACGAACCGTAAAACTTTGGAAAGCCATAACTTTTGACTCGGGTATCCGAATGAGATAATTATTTTTTGATTCCACATAAGTTTTCGAGATCTACGCAGTGACATCTCATTTGATATATTTTATCTCTCACAAACACAATTCAAATTTACAATAATTGTATTATATAGTGTATTACAAAAAAATTTAAAAAATTATTATTAATAAGAAAAATAAAATAAATATTAAATTTGTGATTTAAACTCAAAAATTAATTTGAAAAATCGGTATTAATAAAGAAAGTAATTAAATAAATATTCTAAACACTTGGTAGGATATTATATAAATTTGTATACATTTTAATAATTAAATAAATAACCTTGTACACTATTTTTTTTTCAAACACTTGGTAGAAGTATATATTTTAATATGACATTAAGTATACTTATTTATAGATGAGTTAATTTACTTTGGTGCCATCTTTATAGTATCATTGTTGTAAATTTGAATTGTGTTTGTGAGAGATAAAATATATCAAATGAGATGTCATTGCGTGGATCTCGAAAAGTTATGTGGAATCAAAAAAAAAAATTACTTCATTCGGATTCCTGAGTCAAAAGTTATGACCTTATAAAGTTTTACGGTTAAATTTTTAATTTTTTGTGACACGTGTCAACACCAGACTAGTCACGCCTAATTTAGGCGTGAATTCCTTGGGAGTCACGCCTGATTTGGGCGTGAATAGTCACGCCCAATTTGGGCGTGAATAACTACAATAGATTCGTAGATAATTTTAAAACTTATATTTTCGTAATTATTTATTAAAATAGTACTATTTTAAATTTTTTGCCCAACAAAGTTGTGTTCGAACTTTAGTCATGCGAAATATTTGAATACACAGAGTTGACTTGTTTCTTCTTACTTTTTTCTTTCTTGAATAATATTCAACTACTCACACAATGAAATCATATAAGTATATAACTACTACTAACCTGATTTCATGAATTACGTATTCACATGGTTAGGCTTTTTAACTGATATATTATAAAAATAAAAATAAAAATTATCACATTTCAACAAAGTAAAAATATATTATCAATGGTGTTGTGAAGTGGCATAATTATGATTGTTCATTTCAAATCTTTCACCTATTTTTTCCTAATTAGTATCATAAATAATAATTGTATCTAATAGCTAACATCCTAAATAACACTAGTATTATTATTTTAGAATTATATTAAATTCATTAAGTTAAATAATAATTAGTACCAACAAATAATTTTTATAAGTTTTACACGATATTTTGAAATTTTTACAAATTCAAAATTTCAAATTTATTGTCAATAATAATAGTTTAATGATTGGAATTTTCCCCCTTTTTCTTTTCGCTTAATATGACTTAAGTTAGGTAAGTGATATCCTCTATATTCCATATTTGTTTAAATATTACAGCTGAATATTCCTAAATCATTATGATTCTTATGTTATGATTCTGATTTATTTAATCTTTTTGTGATTAATCAATATGCAATATTATTGTTTTCTTTTCAAAAAATAAAGTATGAGAAATGAGTAAAAATTTAAAATATTAAAATTTTGGTCTCTTGAAATCCTTAGAATTTATCAAATATTTGAATTTTTTAAGCTAATCGCAAAAGAAAGAAAAAAAAATCTTCAAATTATCATTATTGATAATAAATTTAGGATAAAGTATTTCTTCAATCACGAAGATAAGTTATCTTCAGTGACTCATAAAAATACGTCATTTTAATTAATGAAAAATATTTTTGTAACTTTAGGAGAATTAATGACGGATATTTTAGTAAAATTCATATGATAAATAAATAAATAAAATTAAGAAAATACCCTTCATTAATTCAAAATAATGTAGTTTTTGCTGATACTGGAGATAATTTATCTCCAATAACTGAAGAAATATTTTACTCATAAAGTTATCACTTTTAATATTGACAAAGATAAATGAAAATTGTTTATGGTGTTAATTATTATCTGACTCAATAAATTTAATATTAATTTCAAAACAACAATGTTTAAGTTATTTATAATATTGACTATTATATATTAATTATGAAAATATATTTATCATTTTAAATTACAATACACTATATCATTTTAAGTTTCACTTCACAAAATTCTTTTTTTTTTTTCCTTAGTTCTTCTCCTCTCCCTTTTTTTTTTCTCTCAATTGGGTCTCACCTTACTTCACCCAAGAGTCAGAATTCTCTTTCTCCAATTCAGAAACCTTCCAAAATCCTAACAAATATGGACCATAGAAAAATTATCACCATAGAAAAAAAGATTAACGAAAAATCCCGGAGAGGCAAACACAACTATGGATGTAAATGGACTAGACCGGCTATAGAGACTTACTGCCTAGAGTAAGGGACAACGATGGGAGTGTGAACACCCAATTTTGTCCCAAATATTTAAAAAGAACAAAATATACAAAAACATAAAAAAGAAAAGAACAGAAAAAAATTTAAGTTATGAACACATATTTTTGTCCTTCAATAAGGAAAAAACGAAGAGAGCAATCAAAAAGATGGAAAAGGGAAGGAGGGCCATTTCAGAAAAAAAATAACAGCTTTGAGTAGGACTTGCTCCAGCCACGATATATCCTTCATCCACCGTCCGATCGAGCTGAAATTTTTTTGGCAAGATCTTAACTCATCATCCTTCATATCGACCAATGGATTTCTTGATTGGATGTTTATATCATTCCCAGAAAATTAAAATCCGCAACAATTTTTCTGGACATTTCTGCAGCGAGCAGCGATTTTGTGAGTGTCATTTCTCCCGAATGAACTGTTGGATGTCCTCAAATTTTGTGAGCGTGTTCCCCTCATGTAATACTACACTCTGACCGGACGGATTTTCGAACTGAGCCTCCTAGCATCAGTTAAAATTTCTAAAGATGGGTTGTTAGTTTTGTTAGAACAAATGCAATTTCGGGCAGCCATGTTGCAAGGATCATTTCTCTCAAACGGACCGTCCGGGGTGCAGTGGAATTAAGTTTCCACCCTTCCTTGCGCATAATTAGACTCTTGAACCTTTGATCTATAATTTTATAGACCGGTTTGCAGTAAATGGTTTTCCAATTTTTCAAAGTAAATAAAATTGGTGGCGACTCCATAGTTTTAATTTTTTTAATTTCGGGTCGTTACAGATGGCGACTCCACTGGGGATTTTAGAGAGTCAAGCCTGTTTTAATTAATTTTGTGAATTCATAGTAGCTTTTATATATTTGCTTTACTTCCTTTTAGTTTGCTATTTTGCTTCATTTTTTTTCTTGTTATTATGCATTTTCTTTCTTTTTGTTTCTTATGTTTTGATATATGTGTGAAAGATGTGACGATTGGCTCCAACTTTAAAATGGGAGACTTTTGTGTTATTATATGATTGCTCTCAATTGTTTTGCTGATTGGGTTACACACAACACCTACACATTGATCACACACTATGAGTGAGGCCCTATTCCCGGGTCTGAGTGAAACTTAAGATATGAGAGAGGTTGTGTAGTGGTAGTCATTTTTTATGTACATCATGTTTGGTTATCGCGAAAACCTCGGCTAGAGTGTGACTCTTTCGTAATTATCGTCATTTTGGTTATTTTTTTTCGAAATAAGATATTAACTCTAGTGGCCAAAATACTTAGAGTCATTCATCCACCAAATGAAAGTATTCACTGTATAGAATGACCTATTGACCATTCAATATTAATCAATTCAAGACAAAAAAGGGTCATATTCTTTCCTAACACCTTATTTTCATTCTTGCACATGGCATATTGATGTATATATCCATATTTTACAAAATCAACATTATTGAAACATTTATCTTTCATCTATTCGTACATTTTGTGAAACAAAACATGCTAGGCATTGCATTACCTTCATATTTCCAAAAAAAAAAAAAAAACACAAAAAAGAAAGAATGATAATAATATTCTTTGGCAAATTCAGTTTGGTCATGGAAAGACTATACCAATCAAATCTAAGTTCACAACATCAAATCTAGGATCATAATGGAGGCAAACAATCAATAGGGGAGAGACATGTTCAAAGAAGTAGAAGAAATAAGAGAGAGATTGAATAAGATGGAAGAAATATTGAAAGGCATAAAAGAGTTCCTCAATTTGCTAATGATCCAACCTATTGGGGAAGAGAATGCTAACAATGAGGCACATACTCACGCGTCGATAGGGTTCAACTTGAGGATTAATTTTGCCTTAGTTCAGAAAGACAAGAAGAAGGAAGTCTGGATAAAGAAAATTGAGGAAAAGATTAAAGTCATCCAAGGGGCATGTTCTTATAGATCTCTTGGGGTAGAAGAGTTATGCTTCCCAATGGATGTTGTTATTCCTAAAGACTTTGTTGTCCCAAATTTTGCCAAATACAACGGGAATACCAATCCGCTTATTCATTTGAAAATCTATTGCACCAAAATGGCAATATGGTCCAAGCCTTTTGGTGTGAGATATGGTCGTCGCAAAATGGCTGCCCACATTGAAAAAAACCAATTTTCCTAAGAAGTTCCACATTACCCATTTCTCATTCCTTCCTCCTCCCTTCCCTCTATATAAAGAGCCTCTTCCCCTTCATTCCAACACACACCCACTTGGAGAAAACCAAACAAAAAACACAAAAAAGACTCTTCTAAGAGTTAAAAAAAGACACTTGGGCTTTATATTAAAGCTTGTGTCATAGTAATATTTTTTAAAAATACTCGGGCTTGGGATTAAAACCAAGCTAGTGTCATAGTAAAAATTTTGTTTTTGAGTAGAATTAGGAGGTTTGTTAATTTGGCCATGACAGATTGTTAACCTCATAGTACATTGTTGGGGCATCAAGCTTGTTGAGTTGAGGCAGTTCTCCATAACTTGGCTCCGTACATCAAGTTTGGTTGTTGTTATGGACCCATACGATGGGCCCATTAAGTAACAAGCCCAACAAGGGGCAATCCAAAAAGCTGATGAGTCAGCACAGCTATCCACTTGATGTGTCAGCATAGCTACCCACTCGATGTGTCAGCATAGCTACCCACTCGATGTGTCAGCATAGCTATCTACTATCTACAGGTAACCTCTATAAATACCAGGGCGAACCCTAAAAGGTACACACATTCTCTCTCTAATGGTTATGCTGTCACTGTGCACACACACACCCCCATTGGCTAAACGCCCTCATTGTATCCTGTGCACAGTGATCTTCCCGACTCAAGGGTATCTCTCTCATAGATACCTTGGAGAGGATATCAGATCCGATACCAACGTACTAGCCTAACTGGGCTAGACATCTCTGTCCCAAGGACAGAACATTAGCGCCGTCTGTGGGGAATTCTTTTCTGAATTTGAATCTGAAGTTCCCACCAAATCTGACAAAGGATGGCAATCCAGACAAGGAGCAGCAGCCAGCAGGCACCCCAAAATCAAAATCAGACGTTCGATCCAGTCATTGAGGAGATAAATCAGCCTCATACTCAGATTGAAAACAACGTGGATTACGATCACGTCCAGGTTGAAGACGATGTATCGGACACCGCTTCCACACCAGCACCCCGAAATAGGGGAAATACAGCAAATGTAGCTCCATTAAGGAGCAACCCACCCCAGCATCCTAGCGATCTGGCTGCACGCATCGCTCAATCGGCCGATCCGGATACTCGGCTGGCCAACAACGCATTAAACGCAATTATGGAACGAATAGCAGCATTGGAAACCCGCACAAACTTGCAACGACAACAAGATTTCAGGGCTATCCGAGAAGAAAAGAACAGAGGTATGCAAGACCTGGAGCAGCGACTAACACGGCGGAATGCGCCAGGAATGACCAATATTGAAGACCATCCTGCCCATAGCCGAGAAGGACCGAGAAACCCGGCTTAATCATACCAAGTTCCTAATGTAGAAAACCCTGGCAACCTGCTGAACCAGGGGCATCAGGCCACTGATGACCAGGATGCACGAACTCATCAGACACATGCTGACGGTCAGATGGACCGGGTCAGAGCTCAGTATCAACAGGATATTCAACACATCCGAGGACGAATAGAACCCGGCAGATATAGGAGGAAATACAGCAGGGGGCAGTATAATAACAGCCCATTCACTACTGAAATACTAAGTGTTGTCTTCCCAGAGGACTTTGACTCGGCACGTTTACCGAAATATGATGGGAGCCAAGATCCGCAGGTGCACATAGATGCCTTTGACACGGATATGTATATTCGGGGAATTGATGAACCTCTCATATCCCGAATATTCGCTGTAACATTGACAGGGGCAGCGCAGGCATGGTTTTCAACCTTGCCTGCTAATTCTATCGGATCCTCCGAGGAGTTCGGACAGAAGTTCTTGCTGAATTTCGCAACCAGCAAGAAGCATCCCAAGTCCGAGTTCGCTCTTGGAAAAATACGACAGCAACCTGGAGAAACCCTCCAGAAATACCTTAACCGGTTCAAGGACGCTGCGCTGCAGGTCCCAGGATTACAGGAGAATGTCCACGTCCATCTCATTGTTGCAGGTCTGGACGGCGGATCCAGACTTGCCAAGTCGGTCTATAAGGACCCAGTAAAGACATTGGAGGAGTTTAGAACTCGCTCGAAGAAATACCTTGAACTAGAACAAATGGAGATTGCAAATGCACAATATGATGAAGTCAACAGAACAAGCCCGAGAAGGAAGAGTCCACCCCCGAAGGGAAAAGAACGAATTGACTGTAAGAAGAAAGACCAGCGCCAATGGATCCCGGACATGAGAGAACGCATTGGAAGGTACGATAAGTATACGCCTTTGAATGCGTCGCGCTCTCAAATTTGGAGAGAAGTAGCCACGACGGAGATGAAAAAGGTGGAGAGACCTTGTCCCATATTCGACAGAGGAGGATTAGATAAATCCAAATATTGCGCCTTTCACGATAGGCCAGGTCACACCACTGATCAGTGCTGGGATCTCCGAGATGCGATGGAAAAGTTTGTGAGAGACGGTAGATTACGTCAGTATGTAATAAAAACTCAAGGTTCCAAGAAGAACAAAAGGAAGCTGGGGAACAGGAACTGAAGCAAAAGCCCCGCTACTGAAAAGAAGAACAGGCAGGATAAGAATCAGAAAAATGATCCCAACTATGATGAATTCCCTGAAGTGGAATTTGATTGTAATGTGATTAGTGGAGCATTGGGAGGTGGAGGAGATACTGTAAGTGCTAGAAGAAAGTACTTGAAGGAGGTACTCTCCATTCGTGATCATCCCAAATTCAAGGAAGACGCAACCAAGCCAGATCCACCTCTGTTATACTTTACGAAGGAAGACATGCGCGGGGTGCTGCCCGGTCATGTTGACGGATTGGTAATCGCAGGGACCCTGGTAAACTGCCGGGTCAGGAAGATTTTCGTAGACGCAGGAAGTTGCGCCGACATCATACTCTGGGACGTTTTTAAGAAGATGAACCTGGATGAAAAGGACCTCAAACCTTGCAGAACGACGTTGGTAGCCTTTAACGGAGAACATACGCCTCCTAAAGGTTACATTGATCTCAGATTAACCCTGGGAACAAAAGAAGCGTTCAGATCTGAACGAGTTAGGTTCATAGTGGCTGACTTCCCATCAGAATACAACATCATCCTGGAAAGGCCAACCATACATCAATGGGACATGCTGGTTTCTACAAAACATCAGAAGTTAAAAATGGTGAGCGATAAGAATGAAGTAATCACTGTTTGTGGAAATCAGAAGGAATCCAGAGGTTGTTACTTCGGTACTATCAAAGATAACGGAGGGGGACGTTTAAGCCCACCCCGAATTCACCCGGGGGATAAAAGCAGTAGAAATCTAACTCCTCAACAATCTAAGAAACCGGTCCAAATGGTTGAACTCGACATGAGAGAAGAGGTAATGCCGAGACCCGAACCTGATGGAGAGCTCGAGGATCTAACGCTTGGGGTAGAGCCTGGTCAGTTTACTCGCATTGGTAAGGCCATGGACCCCCAGATTAAGCAAATTTTGGTCGACTTTCTTAAAAGCAACACAGATGTATTTGCATGGAAGTCGTCAGAAATCCCTGGCGTCGACCCCGCGTTCTGTTGTCACAAATTGGCAGCTCATCCGGGGTCCAAGCTAGTTTCGCAGAAGAAAAGGAAACTGGGACCTGAAAGACAACAAATTCTACAGGAACACGTTAAAGAACTCTTGGATGCCGGTTTCATTCGAGAGATACAGTACACAACGTGGCTAGCTAATGTGGTCATGGTGAAAAAACCGAATGGAAAATGGAGAATCTGTACTGATTACACAGATTTAAACAAAGTTTTCCCAAAGGACTCATATCCTATGCCCAACATAGATCAACTGGTGGATAATTCAGCTGGATTTCGTCTGTTATCTTTCATGGATGCCTATTCAGGATACAACCAGATCCCGATGTACCCGGTTGATCAAGAAAAAGCGGCCTTCATTGCTGAAAATGCCAACTATTGCTACAATGTGATGCCATTTGGGCTTAAAAACTCAGGGGCAACTTACCAGAGAATGATGAATAAGGTCTTTAAAGATCAGCTGGGGAAAAATGTTGAAGTGTATATAGATGATATGATCGTAAAGTCATTTGACATGATGAATCATGTCCGAGACCTTGAGCAAACTTTTCAAAAGCTCAGAAAGTATCGCATCCGTCTCAACCCAGTCAAGTGCGCATTTGGGGTGGCAGCTGGAAAATTTCTCGGTTTCATGTTAACCCACAGAGGAATTGAGGCAAACCCAGATAAATGCAAGGCAGTTCTTGACATGATTGTACCTCGAAATAAAAAGGAGGTGCATCAGCTAACCAGACGTTTAGCGGCGCTAACACAGTTCCTTCCGAAATCGGCAGAACATGCCCTCCCATTTTTCAAACTTTTAAAGAAAGAAGCAACTGACGGATGGAACCCGGCGTGCGAAGCCGCATTTGAAAAAATAAAAAAGTGTTTATCAACTCCACTGATCCTCTCAAAGCCAAACCCAGGAGATGTTTTAATTCTTTATTTGGCAGTAGGGGAGGAAGCAATAAGTGTTGTGATGATCAAGGAAACAAACGAAGGCCAGGAGCCGATTTACTTTGTCAGTAGAGCATTACAAGGTGCAGAGGTTAGGTATCAAAAGCTAGAAAAAGTGGCTTTTGCCCTATTAATCACGACTAGAAGGTTGCGGCCGTATTTCCAGGGCCATCAAATCATTGTGAGGACTAACCAGCCTATTCGACAGGTGTTGCACAAACCAGACCTGACAGGAAGAATGACTACCTGGGCAATAGAACTCAGTGAATACGACATTATTTATGAAAGTCGAAAAGCAATCAAGGCACAAGCTTTAGCTGACTTCATAATGGAATTAACACCACAAAACTCAGAGAATGAGGAACACGGGGATGCTTGGAAGGTCTACGTTGACGGATCGTCCAACATTAAAGGAAGTGGGGCCGAAATCATATTAGAAATCCCAGAAGGAGTGACCATAGAGCATTCTCTGAACCTGGGATTCCCAACTTCCAATAATCAAGCTGAATATGAGGCCCTGATAGCTGGTTTAATTCAGGCCAAAGAACACGGCGTTAGGAAAGTACACATGTTCAGCGATTCACAGCTGGTAACCTCGCAGATAGAAGGAAAGTACCAAGCCAAAGGTCCCCTACTGATGAAATACCTGAGCCGGGTCCAGGAAATTATGGCCGACTTTGATGAGGTCCGGGTTTATCACATCCCGCGAGCGGAGAACAGCCGGGCTGATATCTTGTCGAAGTTAGCCAGCACCAAAAATCCAGGGAATCACAGAACTGTGGTGCAGCAAAACATAACAACGCCGAGCTGTGTGATGATGGCAACCCCTGTAAATGACTGGAGAAAACCTCTGGTTGATTATTTGGAGAAAGGCATACTGCCAGAGGATCGCCTGGAAGCCAGGAAGCTGGTCCGAGATGCGACCCAATATGCGATTGTGAATGACCAGCTATTTAGAAAGGGCCTGCATAATCCCATGCTAAAATGCTTGGACTCTGCGGGAGCCGAGTATGTTCTTGCCGAGATCCATGGAGGGATAAATGGGCACTACATGGGTGGAAAAGCCTTGGCCAAAAAAGCCCTCAGAGCTGGTTATTACTGGCCAACCATGGGGGCAGATTCCCAAGAACATGTCAAGAAGTGTGACAGCTGTCAGAAGAATGGTAAGTTGATCCTTTCACCACCGGAAGAACTGAAATCCATCTCGGCCCCGTGGCCCTTCTTCAAATGGGGAATGGATCTACTAGGACCTTTTAAAGCTGCTGAAGGGCAACTCAAATGGTTGATTGTGGCTGTGGATTACTTCACAAAGTGGATAGAAGCAGAACTAGTCACCACGATCACCTCGGCTCGAGTGCAAAGATTCTTTGAAAGAAACATTGTTTCAAGATTCGGAATTCCAGCCGAGGTGGTTACTGATAATGGAACGCAGTTTGCTGACAAGAAATTCCAGCAGCTAATGAAAGACCTACACATCACCCATCGTTTTGCGTCCGTGGAACACCCATAATCAAATGGGCAGGCCGAAGCGGCCAACAGAGTGATTGTGGAGGGTCTCAGAAAATGAATGTTTGCCGCGAGATAAAGCTGGGTTCACCAGTTATACTTTGTCCTGTGGGGTTACAGAACTAGTACCCAAACTGCAACTGGAGAAACCCCTTATAGGCTAACGTATGGATGTGAAGCCTTGATCCCGGTCGAGATTGGAGAACCCTCATGGAGGAGGCTGACCAGTCTTGAGCAAGGCGAACAACAGAAGCGTAGAATGCTTATTGAAGAATTAGACCTTATAGATGAAGCTAGGGTCACTGCTCACTGCCGGAATATGATGGCGAAACAGCAAACAGAAGCAAAGTATAATAAGAAAGTGA